>NW_024412397.1:41423858-41529900 GCF_014898765.1 Herpailurus yagouaroundi | reverse complement strand
AAGGAAAGGAAAGGAAAGGAAAGGAAAGGAAAGGAAAGGAAAGGAAAGGAAAGGAATCGAGGGACAGCACTGATGAGGCAGCTCTCTGCATTTTTCCTGGATCATCCAGAATCCAGCACTTATGTCTAACAAGCACTGTGGAGCACCTACTCTGTGAAAAGCTGGGACTGTCACACTCAGTGACAAAAAGACACAGAAAAGAAAGACACATATGCAGAGCAGAGCCATCGCCCAACACAGGGTACAACAATGACTTCTCCCCTTCGTTGGCCACTTTACAATTCTCATAGAGTTTTTCCACCTCCATTAACAAAAATAGCAAAGAAAATGCATATTAGTAAACCTAAACCAACTAACTGAAAGAAAGGGCAACCAAGAAACCCTCAGCACCAAACAATACTGCTCAGCGTTTATATCTCCAAGATGGTAAATTTCTGTGGGTTTTCACTGAATCTCAAGAACCACATTATGATTCTTCACCCATCACTGGGAAGACCATTTTCATTGGTGTAGTTTCAATTGAGTTTTCATTTGTGACTCCATTTATGTTTATATAAAATGCCAAGCACTATGTGGAAAGTACTTAAGGGAATATTCTAAGCAAGAGATAGAATGAACACATAAAATATTCAGATGTTCATGTGAAACTTTTTATGACAAGACAAAAAAAAAAAGAAATTAAATATTCTCTTCCTAGAAAAGAAGAAAGGTGGAAAGGCAGTGATGAAAGTTAGTGAAGACAATTTCCATTTTTATCTGTCAGTTTTGAGGTCTAATGGACAGCAATTTCTAACATCAGCAACTGAGCTGGTACATAAAGGGAAATAGAAGTTCCCTAGTCATTTCTTTAAAAGGAACTGCCTAGTATTTATTGTTGGAAAAGTGTTACCAAAGAGATTGAATAAATAAATAATAAAAAATTCAGGGGCGCCTGGGTGGCGCAGTCGGTTAAGCGTCCGACTTCAGCCAGGTCACGATCTCGCGGTCCGTGAGTTCGAGCCCCGCGTCGGGCTCTGGGCTGACGGCTCAGAGCCTGGAGCCTGTTTCGGATTCTGTGTCTCCCTCTCTCTCTGCCCCTCCCCCGTTCATGCTCTGTCTCTCTCTGTCCCAAAAATAAATAAATGTTGAAAAAAAAAATTAAAAAAAAAATTCAGATGCATTATACTTTGGGGTTTCCCCAGTGTGTTCCAATGATACTGCCTCTGAAAAACACCCTGACACCAGGGAAGGAAGCAGTGAGACCCTGATGTCATGGGGAACTGCAGAGTCAAAGCAGCTTATGGACACTTCCAAGGGGTAGTTACAAACCTTCACCCAAACACCAACCGTGAATCGCAACAACTTTTTTTTTTAATTTTCTTTAATGTTTCTTTATTTTTGAGAGAGAGAGGCAGACAGACAGAGCATGAGCAGCGGAGGGGCAGAGAGAGAGAGACACAGAATCTGAAGCAGACTTCAGGCTCCAAGCTGTCAGCACAGAGTGCTACATGGGGCTTGAACCCACGAACCATGAGATCGTGACCTGAGCCGAAGTCTTGACCGACTGAGCCACCCAGGCACCCGATAATGACTATTTTTGAAGTGAAACATTACACCTATATCTTCTGTTCTCCTAAGAAAAATCTGCAATAAGCTTTTTGAAACATTTCTGACAAATTTCTTGTCAGTTAATTTCAGACAGTTACCAGAATTTCACCTTTCCTTCTCGTCTCCCTTTCCTGAATATGTGTGTGTGTGTGTGTGTGAGTGTGTGTGTGTGTACACACACACAGTAAAACCTTGGTTTGTGAGCATAATTCATTTCAGAAACATGCTTGTAATCCAAAGCACTTGTATATCAAAGCAAATTTCAAGAACCATTGGCTCAATTGTAATCATGTGACATTTGGCATCACATACTACTTGTATCACAAGACATTGCCTATCTGTCAAGTTAAAATTTATTAGAAATGTTTGCTCATCTTGCGGAACACTCTCAGAACAAGTTACTCACAATCCAAGGTTTTGCTGTAAATAAAAATACATATAAATATATATATATTTCCCCTCACTTATACACACTGCACATATGTGTAGTGTAGTGTGTGTGTGTGTGTGCACGCGCGCGTATGTGCGTGATGTCACCTTGCCATGCTTGCCATGGCATTTATTCCCCTAATGCCTAACTTAACCTGTAATTTTGTGCCTTCTAGGAAAACCAGTGAATTTGGAGAGCTCCATGGGCTCACAACTGCTGAGAATTTTGTAGAAGGGGTATACAAAGTGGAAATAGACACCAAGTCCTACTGGAAGTCACTTGGCATTTCCCCGTTCCATGAATATGCAGAGGTGAGAGTATAGAGACACATGAGTGTCTTTTATTTTTATTTTTTTTTTGTTTTTCATCCCAGGCAATGCCCAGTTTGCACACCACATACCATGGAAATGTCACTGGGAAACTGAACTAGCACAGATTCCCTTTCCTGTTTCTACAGTCAGAAATCTAGAAAACTCTGAAGAGCAAAGTTTATTTTTAAGTTTGGTGGAAACTCATTGAGTAACATGACCTGAATTTACATGATGCTCCTTACCATCTTCTTTCATTCCACCGAATGGGAATATTTGAATATTTGCTAGCTGAAGAACTGTTAGCATGTTGGATTACTAGGCAGCTCTCCAGACCCTACCTAGGGAAACAAATCATCGATACATCATTTTACTTCCTGAAATCTGAAAACACGCTTTATTCCAAAACACGCTTGGCTCCCAGAGGTTTGGGTAAGTGACTTGGGGTAATGCATATAGAGACAGTAAATTCAAAATAATAAGGGCAACACAATAGATACCACTTATCAAGCATGTACCCCTGCCAGGCTATTGTGTTTTCTATATTTAACCTATTCAGTACTCATGAACAGCCCACTGGGGTTGGTCCTATTATTATCCTCATTTTACAGAGAAAGAAAATGAGGCAGAGGGCAGTTCAACAAGTTGCCAAAAGTCACAGGCTAGTAAAGGGAGGGGCAGAAATCATTACCGACAGGTCCCAGACAGGGTTTAGCCTCAGGTGTGCCTCAGCTTTCTTCCAGTAAGAAGTCAGGCTAAAAAAAATAATAATAAGGCCACATTTGCAACCCTTGGTTCATACTCCGTTTTTTGCCTATGAGGCAGTAGGAACCTCAGAGTTATATATGGGCCCACTCTTGCTGCCGCCTCCTTGTACGTAATTCCTTAAATCATTTAAAACAGATGGCTGTCATGGAAATACAATGCAGACATGTTGGTCAGAGTCAAAGATCAAATAATTGCCTCCAAAATAGCTCAGCACGAAAGGGAACAATGCTCTCTGGCTTAGTCATGGATGAGACTTTCAGTCGACAGAAAGGGTTCTTTTAGTAGACAGTGTTGCCAGAATAACTGGGGCGGGGGGCTGTTTGACTCACAGAGCATCGAGGGAGCCCCGTCCACCAAGAAGCTTGCCTTTGGCTGTTCCTTCTCAGTGGGGTGGCAAGACAAAGAGCCTAGTTTAGACAGTACAGGGCTTAGAGGTGTCCCTAGAGTCTCAGCCTTTGCCCTAGATCAGCCTCCTTGGAACCCGTGTCTGCTCTGGTCTCAGCCTAAAGAGACCATGTGAGAACATTCGCTGCCATACTGCCCATGATATGTTGTTCCTAGTCACTAGATGTTAGCTTCCTTGTCTATTATTTACCCTCTTAGTATTCATTCAACTAACATTTTGAAAATAAAAGCCTTTGATGTGTCAAACACACTGCTGAGTGCTAGAAATTCAGAAGTGAAAACGCATTCCTGCCCTTGGTGTGGAAGGAAAGGGACTGAGGTAAGACATATTAGGTCAGACATTCAGCCCAACCTGGAGCTCGCATGGATATGGAGAGTGAGAGAGAGCAGTTAGGCAAGAGCGAGGCCCAACGCCTCAGTTCAGTAACTGGTGATTGCGGGTCCAGCCAGGAGTTCCTTCCCTGCCAGCTTCTTCTGATCAAGACCTCCCCAGACAGCTGCTATTCTTCAACATTAGTCACCTTCTCCCTAGCCAATGAGGCAGGTGGCCATGTTATACTTACTGAGAAAGTTGGGAGATGTCCTGTGGAACTATCAGGCCTCTTCATTTCATGGGATTTTGAGCACAGATTATGCCATCTACAGTTTTCAGGAAGAATCAAGTGGGGCTAGAGGCCAATGTCAGTATAAGAAAGAACAAGCTTTCGGGGCGCCTGGGTGGCGCAGTCAGTTAAGCGTCCGACTTCAGCCAGGTCACGATCTCGCGGTCCGTGAGTTCGAGCCCCGCGTCAGGCTCTGGGCTGATGGCTCAGAGCGTGGAGCCTGTTTCCGATTCTGTGTCTCCCTCTCTCTCTGCCCCTCCCCCGTTCATGCTCTGTCTCTCTCTGTCCCAAAAATAAATAAACGTTGAAAAAAAAAATTAAAAAAAAAAAAAAAGGAAGAACAAGCTTTCCCTAGTTCTTTTAGACACTTGGCCTTTAAGGAATGTTTTTTTTCTCCTTTCAGAGAGATTCTCAGGTGATTCTCACCCACCTTCTCTTGCCCTCATGCTATTTTTATTTTCAGTATAGTTTAATCAGATCTTTCCTCTCCTGTCCCCAAATAATCAAGCCTTCTTTTTGCATATTAGGAACAAAACATATTTATCCAGGATGTGTCCCAAGTCCATTCCAAGGCCTGTGTACACAATGAGTAAAATCAAAGACCTCCTCACTGCCCCTCATCACTCTCCTGAGCCAAATCCATCCCTCCTAGACTATTCCAGTGCCTGAGTCTCAGAAGCTCTACTAAACTTGCCTGAAGTACATGGCTAAATAGAACAACACTTTTGTTAACAATTTGTCCATGTAGAAAGCTCAAATGAGCTCCAACCTATGTGTGTCTATTTCAAAATTCCCACATGATCCTCCACACTCTGTTATTGTAAATAGAACCCTAGGATGCTTTTACTTCAAATTCATTGCTTGTTATCCACATAAAAATATACTTGTTAAAAAATGCAAAGGAAGAGAGAGAGAGAGAGAGAGAAATTTCTGGGTTTATAGATGGGAGACTTAACTCCTAGCCTGGCTCTGTCCTGTATAAATGTGGGACTAACACTAACTCAGAGGTCTAGTTTACTTATCTATCAAGTAGGAAGAGTATTCCCCGGCAGCTCTAAAATTCTAGGTCCCCAGGTATCTCCGCAGGAATGGCAGTCACCATTCTTCAGTCTTCACGTCACTGAATGCCCGTTACTGCCTTTTCTCCTTTTTTTTTTTTTCTAAAACCAAGAAAATGGACAAGAGGATCCAGGCTCTCTGTGATTTCTCTCAGTCAGGCTACAGCCACCCTGATTTTTAGTGTGAATTTGTAAAAACGACATGAAACAAAAAGGAGAGACCTGATTCTACAGGCAGCAGTTAAAGAAATCTTGTTCCGAGGGCTGCGCCAGGCCCCCGTGGAGTCTCACCAGCCTATTTGGACTTTTGCCTTTTGCTCAAGGTGTTTCAGAAAAAGAAGTAATAAAATAAAATGGATTAAATTGGCACTGGACTTCCAGTGACCTCTCTCCCCGTGACTCGCATTTTAGGCTCTGTGAGAAATGGACGCTGTCTTTGCTCTCTCTTAGGTGGTGTTCACAGCAAACAACTCTGGCAGCCGTCACTACACCATCGCTGCCCTGCTCAGCCCCTACTCCTACTCCACCACGGCCCTCGTCAGCAGCCCCAAAGAATGAGGGACTCCCCCTTGGGTGGGTTTGAAGGATTTTGTGTAACCGATAGTGTTCCATTTTTATTAATGCAGTGTTTTCACTTTATACGCTATGGTAGAAACTTGGGCAGAGACAATAAAACATTCCTATTAAAGCACTTCCTGTTTCATTTGGACTCACTGTTTTATTCCCTTGTTGTCTTCTCAACAAAAACAAAATTTCAAACTTTAGAGAGAAGCAAAAGAACCCAAAAAAGTCTCTGGCTGAATTCTGGGAGAAATCCCAATTCCTAATGTCTTTCAAGCTAAGCACATATTCTGCATGGTCGGTGGCCACTAAAAGCATACATCCTGATGGAGTACCTGGGTGGCTCAGTCAGTTAAGCATCTGACCCTTGATTTCAACTCAGGTCATGATCCCAGGGTTGTGGGATAGAGCCCCACAATGGGCTCTGTGCTGAGTGTGGAGTCTGCTTAAGATTCTCTCTCTCTCCTTCTCCTTCTGCTCCTCCCCAGCTCACATGTTCTCTCTCTCTCCCTCCCTCTCTCTCTCTCTTTCTCTCAAACACACACACACACACACACACACACACACACACACACACACAAACACACACACACACACACATTCTAGGGGCACCTAGGTGGCTCAGTTGGTTAAGCATCCAACTTTGGCTCAGGTCATGATCTCATGGTTTGCGAGTTCCAGCCCCACGCTGGGCTCTGTGCTGACAGCTCGGAGCCTGGAGCCTGCTCCAGATTCTGTGTCTCCTTCTCTCTCTGCCCCTCCCCTGCTCACAGTCTCTCTTTCTCTCTCTCTCCCCCCCTCTCTCTCTCCCTCTCTCTCTCAAAAATAAGTAAACATTAAAAAAAACACATTCTGAAAATGAGAAAGCTTGAGTTTCCTCTCACCTTCAGTGAATAGCAAAAGATAAGCTCTGAGGACCCACTTCTTTATTCTGTGCCTTCCCTTTAAGCGCTTTACTGATTTTCAGAGTAGCACAGCTGTACAAGGACAGACCTGCAGTGGCTCAAGTCCTCCGCTTCTGACCAACTACACCCCAAGTCAGCTGACTGAAAGATGTAATCAGAGAGCACTCACACCCTCAGTTCACTCAGACTAATCCAAAATTCATGCATGGAGAAGCCACTACATGCCAAACGCTATTTTCGGTGCTCTGAACATACAGAATATGAACTAGTGCCTGTGTTTAAAGAACTCATGGCCTTTTGAGAAGATGACTGCGTCAACATGATTTGACAGAGGCTACGGTACAAGGCACAGCGAGGGGAGGAAAAAGGGGGTAGCAAAAAGCCTGGCGAAGTCAGACAAGGACTCAGAATAAATTTCACTTCTGAATCTTGGCGACTCACCAGCTCCAAAAGGGAGGAGTTATTCTAGGTAGAGAAGAGCAGAGATTGCAAGGCCAGACCAAGTGAAACAACGTGATTCGTGAGGGAACAGATGGTGAGTGAGGATGCTGACGTGTAGGAGGTATTGAGGTGGGTGGGCTACGTTGTGCTGCTACATTGACAATCTCAATCTCTGTTGCTCAACAAAACCAAACTTTATTTCTCACTCACGCCAAGGCCGATGTAGGAGTTCTTCGTCTGGTGACTCCCAGGGTGGCTTTTCTCTATGGTGACTCAGGGCCCAGGTTTGATTTATTTTGTGGCTTCAAAGGATACCTGATCAACAGACTGGAAGAATAGAGAAAGTATGGTCTTAATCCCCTCTGTGCTGAAGTGACACACGTGATTCCCACTGACATTTCACTGGCCAGAACCTGTGGCATGGTCTCATCTAGATGCACTGAGCAATGTGGTTCCTGGCCAGGAGTCATTTCCCAGAATGACTACATTCTGGAGAAAAGCACTGATCTGGGTTGGTCAAGAACCATCTCTGCCACAGTAAGACTGGAAACAGAGGGAAAGGAGGTTGGAGTGAAGGTGGGCTTTATATGGCACCTGCTAGAGCTATGAATTCATCTTCTAGACAATGTGGATCCATGCTGGGAACCTTGACATCAGGCAACACCCCCACCCCCCACCCCACCCCTGTGTGGCTGGGGCAGAGGTAGTTACTTCTTGTGCACAAGCTCCAACCAGGGTTCCCTGGGACCACCTGGGTCTGACCCAAGGGATAGGCCTCAACATACCTAAGCAGCCATTCCATTTACCTCCAAACTCAAATCTAAAACCTTGCCATGCTTTTGCTGACTGTGTAGAAGGAGTCAGAAATTTGAAGAAAGTGGAATGTAGGTTTGGGCTTTTTGACATGTATTAAGCTTTCCCCCAAATATATGTGGCAAAATCAATGCCTCTGATTCTGTTAATGAGGTTAGCAAGTCCTTTTCCCATGTATATTAAAGCTAATCCACATACAATTGCCATTTTTATAGATTAAATGACCAAATATTGGCACTTTTGTAAGATTCAATCTAATACTTACAATGATTGTATTGGTCACCGACTTGCATGTTTATAAAATGCTACATTTCAATTTGGCTGCTGTTAAATAGCTATGGATTTTTATAGCCCAAGCAGATTGAAAATATGAATCTGCCACATATATACCTGAATTGAATTTAACTTTTTAATTTTCCTGACTCATGTCTTCTTGGTATCAACAAACCTAATCTTGTCCACTAAAATCAATTCCATTTGACTTCTAGTTTAACTTTCAGCCTTCTCCTTCCTTTCTGAATGTCCTCTCCCTTCTGGATGCTATGTAGCATCTTGGCATGTGTTGTCTGGTCCCTGATAGTCCTCTGTCCATGCTTCCTCCACTGAAATGATGCTTTATCCTTTGCTCTCTGCTATTATGTATTAATATCTCAGCTTATGCCTTTCATGGCCACTGTTAAGGGTTGAATTGTGGCCCCTGAAGAGGTATGTTGAAGTCCCAACACCCAGTACCTGTGAATGTGACCTTATTTGGAAATTGAGTCTGCAGATGTAATTAGTAGAGATGAAGTCATTAGGGTGGCCCTAAGCCAATACAACTAGTGTCCTTAGAAGAGGAAAATTCAAGGGCACCTGAATGGCTCAGTCAGTGGGTTAAGCATCTGACTTTTGATTTTGGTTCAGGTCATGATCTCACAGTTTATGGGATCGAGCCCCTCCATGCTGACAGCGCAGAGCCTGCTTGGGATTCTCTACCTTCCCCTCCCCCACTTGCATGCACATGCTCTCAATCTCTCAAAATGAATGAATGAATGAATAAATGAGGAAAATTCAGACACACAGGGAGAAGGTCATGTGGTGACAGAGGCAGAGAATGGAGTGTTGTGGCTGTAAACCAAGGACAAGAATTAATCGCCTTCAACAGATGTCTTCTCCTTTTTAAGTTTTGGAAGGAGTATGGCCCCAGCTGACACCTTGATTTGGGACTTCTAGCCTCCAGAACTGCGAGACAATAAATTTCTGTTATTTTAAGCCACCCAGGTACTTTGCTGTGGTACTTTGGTACTTTGTGGTTCTTTGTTACTACAACCCTGGGAAACTAATAAAGTCTCCTATGGCGTTCTTCCAGATTTTATCCTGGGTTTGTATTCACTGAAATATAACATTCCGAAAGTGAAATTTTACACTTAATAGGTATTTAGATTTCTTTTCTATACTTAGTGATGCTGAACATGTCGTCTTGTGTTTATTGGCCATTTGAACCTCTTGTGAACTGCATATTCACCTCATTTGGAGGCAGTCTGTTTACTGAATATTGATTTATAAAAGTACTGTGTATATTAAAGATATTTACAAGTTATATTTGAAAATTAGATGTGACAGATAAAGGAAAGTTATCTAAGTTGTAGAAAACTACATCAGCCAAGATACCTTGATGGAAATTGGTGTGATGATTACAGAGAGGAGGGTGGGAACTGGGTTGTCACAAACAGAGAGATAAAAAATCATGGGGGGAAACTGGACGGTAAGTAAGTTAGGTTATAGAATCACTGAATGCTAGGTTTTGGAAGCCTTTTGGGGATAAGAAAGCTGAGCTACAGAAGATTCAGTAACTTGCCCAAAGCCATGCAGAGAGCTTTGAAAAGCCCTGAAAGGCACAGAAACAGACTTGCTACAGTGGTCTGTCGGCTCCTAATTCACTCAGCCTGAAAAGAGCTGCTTACCCAAACGCTTGAAATAGCAACGAATGCTAATTAGAAAGTCCTGCCAAAAACCTACAAAAGCAATGATATCTGCTTGTAACATATCAACCTTGGTGGCCTCCAATCAGCCCCATTCTCTTTCCCATAAAAACGCCCAAGAGATAAATGAGTATTTTAATTAATTCCATTCATGGCCTTTCTCACTAATAAGAAACACACATCTCCGACTTCCCTAAATCTAGAAGGATCTTCATCATGTTTGATCAATTTCCCAATAACTTCAGGAATAAGTACTTGGTTAGGTACCTAGTTTTTGGTCAAACACCAGTCTAGATGTTGCTGTGAAGGTGTTTTTTGTTTTTTGGGGGGTTTGGGGGGTTTTTTTGACATGATTAACATTTTTTTCCTCCAGCTTTATTGGGATATAATTGACACATAACATTGTATAAGTTTAGATGTAAAACATGAGGATTTGACATACATATATACTGTGAAAAGATTACCACAATGAGGCTAGTTAACACATTCATCACCTCACATAGTTACCTCTTGTGTGTATGTGTGTGATGAGAACTTTTAAGATTTTCTCTCTTAGTGACTTTCAAGTATATAGTACGGTATTGTTAACCATAGTTACCATGCTGTACATTACACCCCCAGAACTTATTCATCTTATAATAGGAAGTTTGTACCCTTTGACCACCTTACATGTAATAAACATTTAAATCAGTGGACTTTGAGTAAAGCAGATTGTCCTCCATAATGTGGGTGGGCCTCATCCAATCAGTTGGTGGTCTTAAAAAAATACCGAGGCCCCCAGAGAAAGAAGGAATTCCACCTGCAGCCTGCCTTTAGAGACAAGACTGCATCAACTCTTCCCTGGATCTCTAGTTTGCTGGCTGGCCCTGAAAATTTGAGACTTGCCAGCCCCCACAATCACGTGTGCCCATTTCCTTAACATAAATCTTTCTCTCTCTAAAATATGTATATTTAAGTATAAATAAATTAACATTTTATATTTAATATAAATGTATATTTATATTTATATTTCTCTGGAGGACCCTAATATAGGGACTATATCCATCCTTTGAAAAACATGTGCATGGTAATAAGGAGGCCTTGTAGGGTCTGGACCAGGGGAATGACATGGTGAAAGTTGAATTTAAGAAAACAAAGCTTGGAGCACCTGACTGGCTCAGTCAGTTAAGTGTCTGACTTTGGCCCAGGTCATGATCTCATGGTTCTGAGTTCAGGCCCCACATCGGGCTCTCTGCCGTCAACGCAGAGTCTGCTTGGGATCCTCTGTCCCCCTCTCTCTCTGCCCCTCCCCCACTTGCACTCTTTCTCTCAGAAAAGAAACATTAAAAAAAGAAAGAAATAAAAATTTTTTAAAAAAGCTTATTAGGAATGAGACTGGTGGGATTGATTGGAAGCAGAAGCAGGGGAACCAGCCCAATTCATTTGCAGAAATGAATGTTTGAGGTGTAGATTAGCGTGATTTGGACAAGTGCGGTACCCATGGGAATTCAGAAAAAGGAATGAATATTAGATTAGAAAATATATACATGATGAATGGGTTTCACTTGCCTTTTCCAGAAGAAAATTACAAGGTGGATTGAAAAATACCTCGTGCTTTAAAGGAGAGTCGAATGAAACTATCCCTCTGGCCCATGTCGACTTCCTAATATTTGAAACAGTAATTTATCTCCATACACGAAAACATAAAATCAGTCTTTGAAAGCATGTGTGTATATGTGTTTGATAGCAGATATTTAACAACTGGCTCTTCAGAGAAAAAAACGTCAGCCCGGATTTGTAGTGTTTGCCAATTTCTGTGGCATTAATAATGCCACCGTGGCCAACTTCAAGCAGCCAATATGGGGTCACTGAACGCAGAGCTGGAAAGAGAAGAAAAAGCAGCACAGCTGGACAGCACAGTATCTCCACCACGCAGACACCACAGACATAAGTAACCTCAAGAGCATAGATAAGATGATTAGGAGGTAATGAGACTTGAGTATTTATTACCTTTATTTTAATAGACTTTAATGCTGTGTTTGATAATCAACTCATAAAATTCCTGAAGACTTTACATCAGGTATCACATGCTGGCTCCAGAACAGCCGTGCTTAAATCCTCTGCCACGACTCCTTTCAAATGTCATTTGACTGTGAGTGTAGATGAGTGTGGACCGGGAAGAGGGTAAATGTAAACAACAGTGTCATTTTAAAGGGCAGGTATTCATTCTCCTAAAATGTCCCTGCCCTTTTAAAAAGAAGAAAAAATATACTGCTATAATGTCCACATAAAGCGTATTCAAATAAATATAATTTTAATGAGACATTTATATGCAGCAATCTATTTCAAGATTAGGGGCACCTGGGTGGTTTCAGCTCAGGTCATGATCTCGCGGTCCGTGAGTTCAAGCCCCGCGTCAGGCTCTGTGCTGACAGCTCGGAGCCTGGAGCCTGCTTCAGATTCTGTCTCCCTCTCTCTCTGCCCCTCCCCCGCTCACACTCTGCCTCTGTCTCTCTCTCAAATATAAATAAACATTTAAAAAAAGGATTAAGATTGCCTCTGTTTGAAGTCTTTTCTGTGCCATGTATCATACCTGTAGGGAACCTGAGATCATCATTAAAATCAATTCAATGTCCTGAGACTTTGAACCCAGACTTCACAGGCAAAATTTATTAATCCGGTCACATGTCAATGAATTAATTAGTACATTTTTCTCCCCATTTAACCTTTCTTATATTTCAAAGTGCTACACTGCTAAAGCCTGGAGACTCATCTCTGAGGTAAGACCAGCCAGTCAGCGCTTTTAGGGGCAAAGGAGAAAAGGAATATTTTTCTCATGGTTTCAGATATAAATAGAGAAAATAAATGGAATGTGCACTTGTACTATTTCTACATATATTTGTGTCTCTCTGGCATCCTCTCCTCCCCAGGGCCCAGGGCTGTGCTCTGGAATATGAGGGAGTGGTTGGGGATTGACGTGACCTGAGGACAAGAAGGAAAGTATCAAAGAAAAGATAACAAATTAATGGAGTCATATAAATTCCAACAGTGGGGAAGCAAGCCATGGACATGAGCCCAGTGAGGTCAGTATTGCTGGAGAACAGGCCTGAGCAGGGAGGCCAGCATGAAGGATGGCGGACAGCCTGTGAGACCCCTTATGCACCACCCCAAGCAATTGCTAGTGAAAACAAGCATAGAGGACTTGTTCCTCTCATCCCAAATGCAAGGTTTTTAGCAGAAAAGTGGCATGATTAAATTAGAATGTGAGAATGCATTTCTTATTTAAGGAAAAAACCTCTATGTCCTATTGTGTGTGTGTGTGTGTGTTTGTTTTTTTTAATTTCAGGATAGTTAACATACAGTGTTACATTAGTTTCAGGTATACAATATAGCGATTCAACAGCTCCATAGCTGAGCTCAGTGCTCACTGCAGTAAGTGTACTCTTAATCCCCTTCACCTATTTCATCCATCCATGCCTCTCCCACCTTCCTTCTAGCAACCATCTGTTTGTTCTCTATAGTTAAGAGTCTGGTTTTTGTTTTTTTTTTTTTTTTGCTTTTTTTTTTGTTTCTTAAATTCCACATGTAAGTGAAATCATATGGCATTTGTCTTTCTCTGCCTCACTTATTTCACTTAGCATTATACCCTCTAGATCCATCCATGTTGCTGCAAATGACAAGATTTCATTCTTTTTTATGGCTGAATAATATTCCATTGTGGTACATGTGTGGTGGAGGTGTGTATATGTGTGTGTATTCCACTTCTTCCTTATCTAGACTTCTGTCACTGGACACTTAGGTTGCTTCCATAATTTGGCTATTGTAAATGGTGTTGCAATAAACATAGGGGTGTGTGTATTTTTTCAAATTAGTGTTTTCATATTCTTTGGGTAATTACTCAGTAGTGGTATTACTGAATCATATGTGATTCTATTTGTAATTTTTTGAGAAACCTCCATACTGTTTTCCACAGTGGCTGTACCAATGTACAGTCCCACCAACAGTGCACGAGGGTTCCTTTTTCTCCACATCCTTGCCAACACTTGTTGTTTCTTGTGTTTTGGTCTAAGCCATTGTGACAGGTGATGCTAGGTCATTGTGTTGCTTTTTTTTTTTTTTTAATGTTTATTTATTTTTGAGAGAGAGAGAGTGTGAGTGGAAGAGGGGCAGAGAGAAGAGAGAGGGAGACACAGAATCTGAAGCAGGCTCCAGCCTCTGAGCTGTCAGCACAGAACCTGATGTGGGGCTCAAACTCATGAATCGCAAGATCATGACCTAAGTCAAAGTCGGGTGCTCAACCAACTGAGCCACCCTGGCACCCCTCTCGTTGTGGTTTTGATTTGCATTTCCCTGATGATGAATGATGTTGAACATCATTTCATGGGTCTCTTGGCCATTTGTATGTGTTCTTTAGAGAAATGTCTGTTCGTGGTTTCTGCCCATTTTAATTGCATTATTTGTTTTTTTGAGTTGTATAAGTTCTTCATATATTTTGAACAATAACCCTTATCGGGTATATCATTTGCAAATATATTCTCACACTAAAAGACACTGGTTGTCTTTTAGTCTTGTTGATTATTTCCTTCACTGTGCATAAGCTTTTTATTTTGATGCAGTCCCAATAGTTTATTTTTGCTTTTGTTTCTCTTGCCTCAGGAAACATATCTAGAAAACTGTTGCTATGTATGCCCTGTTGTTTTAACATCTTATTTTGAACTAGTTTTAGCCTCAGAGAAGAAAAGTTGGAAAAAATAGCACATAGAGCTCCTTACCCAGATCCTAATGCTAACATCTTACGTGATCATAGTCCAATATTCGAAACTGGGAGAATAACATTGATATAATTAATCCTTGCTAGTGGCCTCTAGTCTGTAAGTTTCTCAGTCTTTCCTTGCTGTAGTAAATTCCTGGGGCTGCCATTAAAAAGCACCATAAACCAGGTAGCTTAAAACAACAGAAATTTATCGTCTCACAGTTCTGGGGGCCAGAAGTCGAAAACCAAGACATTGGCAGGGCCATGTTCCTTCTGAAATCTGTAGGGTAGGATCCTTCCTTGCCTCTCCCTAGTTTCTGGTGACTTGCTGATGATTTGGGGGCCGTTGGCTTGCAGTTGTATTTCTCCAGTGTCTACCTCTGTCTTCCTATGGCTGTCTTCTTACCGGACACCATACACAGGAGTAATCTCATCTTGTTTTTTTAATTTATATATTTTGTATTGTGGTAAAAAGCACATAACATAAATTTTACCAGCTTACCCATTTTTTAGCTAGCAGTTCAATGGGTTGAGTATATTCACATCATTCTGAAACAGACCTCTAGAACTTTTTCATCTTGCAAATCTGAAACTCTATACCAATTAAACAATGGCTTCCCATTCCCCCCTCAACACAACAACCCCTGGCACCACCATTTCTACTTTCTGTGTCTATAAATTTGACGACTTTAGATCCTCATATAAGCAGAATCATACAGTATTTATCTTTTTCTGACAAGTCTGACCTCATCTTAACTAATTACATCGCTATAGCCCTATTTCCAAATAAAATCACATCCTGAAGTACTAGAGGTTAGGACTTAAAGATATCTTTTTGGAGGGAAACATGATTCAACCCATAACATTTGCTTTTCATGCCCTTGACATTTTTGAAGAGTACTGACTAGTCATTTTGTAGCATGACTCTCAATTTGGATTCACCGGACGTATTCTCATGATTGAAATGAGACTATAATTTTTGGTAAGAATACCACAGAAGTGATATCATGCCCTTCTGAGTGTATTACATCTAGGGGTTTATGTTTTCAAAACCTCAAACACTATGCCCCATTTTTGATAAACAGAAAGTCTCGTGCAATGTGCTGCTGAGGGTGGGAGAGGTAATCTCATGGCTGCTTGAAAGAGGAATCAGAGAGAAAGAACCTTGGGATCTGGAATAACACACTTGACGTTGCTACAGCTTTATAAGCTGGTGATAATAAAGAACATGATGCAATCAGAACAGAGAGAAGAGAATGGTGTCAATACTCTCCAGCCCAAATCCACCAGGAACACATTTATGTAGTTGAACCACTTGGGTTTATTGCCTTTTCTAGGAAGAGAGAACACATACCAGGGGGAACCATAAAGTGTCTCACTTAGAGTGTTGAAAAGAACCTATTGTAGGTTTTGGGCTTCAACTGATTTGAGGAAGAGTCTGAGGAAGTGGGATTTCGTCTAGTTTGGATGCTGTCAGAAAATGGATGCAATTCTGTGGTGTCTCAGGGGTCTGACCATCTGTAGGGAGGGCAGACTAGAGAAGAGAAAGAGCTGCAATTTGGTAATAAAGCAGAAGCAGTTACTCCTTTCAGTGAGAGGGGACATTTGGTGTTTTGTGGGTTTCATAGTGACTTGGTTTTTTGTCTTACTTTATCATGGCCTCAGAGCAACCTTGATGATATTGATGTTCTGTGATATTGTCACGTCTAATGGAATGACACTGCCCAGATGTGAGCCCCAAACTAGCTTGTGATGACATTGAGGCCAGTTCCTCGGTGCATGAGCTACTTCACGGCCCCCTCCCCCTTTTCCCCAATGTCTATAGAGGTATTTAGAAAATCCGCAGGTAGCAATGTGGCTTTGTTGTGGGAATGAGAGAATTAGAGGAGTCCATGAAGTCTCAGGCATGATCTTGGCGATCATGGTTAGCAGACTGAGTGAACAAGCCAGTCACTGAGCCCGGGAATATGAATGGAAGGGCAGATTTGTAGGCAGAGATGTTGAGCTCAACTTCTACCATGCTGAACTTGAGGTAATCAAGCTTTTTAATCTTATACCTTGGAAGCTGGCAGAAAGCAAAAATCACCAATATTAAAATAGCTTCTGAAACATTTGGATGGCACCTGCCAAACAAGGACATTTAGAGTATTTATGCCTTAAACTACATTTTATCCACAGAGGCAGCACTTCCTAGGGATTTTATTTCTCATCCAAACCCTCATCCAAACCCTCAGTTTTACAACCATCCTTCTTTCTACTTCACAGTTCGTAGAACACACTCCTCCCTCAGCCCCATTACTTCTTACTGCCTCTCAAAATGGAAATAAGCTCCTAATCAATTCCATTTCCCAGTTCCCCATGTGCTGTGGGTTAGTACTGCCCCAGTTAATTTCAAGCCAAGGCAGATGGTCATTCATCTTTGGCAATCAATGCAAATGCTGACGGTCTGTCCTGGAACCACTGTCGGCTAGTAAGGAGAGAGGGGTATGAGAAGCCTGCTTAAATAAACACTAGAGATGTGGTGCTCCCCTCCAGGCTCAGCAGCCACCACCTGCTGTCCCTGCCACGAATGTCACTCCCCAGGAGGCCAGAGGGTGTGAAACTGGGTATAAAGCCTGCTGTGGAAATACAGTGGTGGGCTTAGGACGAGAACTCTGGGTCTGGCCTGAGACCCCCAGCAGCTGTCTAGATGACCCGTGCTGAATGAACACTACTACAGCCTTCCCTGGGAAAGAGTATTTGGAAAATACATTGGAATATATTTCAAAGTATCTGCAGAACAGTGTCTAGCACATAGTCAGTGCTCGATAAATATTTGCTGAAGAAGTAAGTGAAAGGCTTGGCTCTGAACAGGCAGATAGTTCTCGTGTGGGCCCTTACGAGGTCTTTGGGTTTTACCAGGTGGTTTTTCCTCTCACACAGACACATGAGAAATGGCGGCATGACCCTACCAGATCTACACGAAAGGAACCAGTTTGTTGAGAAACACTGAAAGACCACCAGCTCCTGGGAGTAACCAAGTTCAAACACTGAGTACAGGTTCTGCATCCAGGAAGTGACTTCAAGAACTTAGGCACTGAGAATGTTTAAAAATAGAAACAGCCTGTCTAAAATGCTCTTCTGCCTAGGGCCAGGGCCAAAAGAACAAGAGTCCCTTTTGTTGTAATTGGTTCAAATTACAACTAGAGCCTATTGAGTGGGTTTTGCTTCAGCATCTTGAAAGACAGACCTTTCCATTACAGGTTACCCCACAGAGAAGCATCATGGGATGGGAGCCCCCCACCGTGGGGAGTCAGGGCCTGCACAGGGAGTGAGGATCCCCCATGGGGAGTCAGGGTCCTGCATAAGAATTTGGGGTCTGGTCAGGAATCAAGGCTTTTCCTGCCTGGGGAAAAGAGGCAAACACACAGGAAAATCCATGAACGTTCTGGCATCTTTTAGATTAGGGGTGCTCAGCTAACATGGTCCAATTAGAGGGAAACCCAGGACTTCTCTTCCATGGTGAAAAAAGAAAGTGATATGCCCCCCTAAAAGAGTGCAGCCTGGGAGGTGCTGGTAGCTGTCCCCTAACTATGAGGGGTGACCTTCAGGGGGGAACCAGTTCCAGAAAGGTAGAAAGTAAGACTTGGTGACAATTTGGAGCAGCCAAAACATCTAATATTTTTCGAATTTTCATTGGCATTAGCCAATAGTTTCTTTATTTTGTAAGTGTGTTTGATGCAGCGTTCTTTTTGAAATCCATTTTTATTTATAAAAAAAATTCATTTTATTTATAAAAAAAGTAGGGGCGCCTGGGTGGCTCAGTCGGTTAAGCGTCCGACTTCAGCTCAGGTCACGATCTCACGGTCCGTGAGTTCGAGCCCCGCGTCGGGCTCTGGGCTGGTGGCCCAGAGCCTGGAGCCTGGTTCCGATTCTGTGTCTCCCTCTCTCTCTACTCCTCCCCCGTTCATGCTCTGTCTCTCTCTGTCTCAAAAATGAATAAACGTTAAAAAAAATTAAAAAAAAAGTATACATACTTTTTAAAAAGTTTTTTTAAATAAACTTTTAATTTTAAAACAATTTTGGATTTACCGATTTAGTTCTTTTGTTACTTGTGACCAAGAATGTCTCAAATGATACAGCTATAGAAATATTTATCTTCTCTTGTTAAGATAAAAATGTACCAAAAAAATCAATAATGGTTCTAAAATAGGCTTTCTCATGCATATTGCTAAACTGAAAGACTCAATCCTGTGATTTACTGAGAATAAAATTGGCTGAGTTTTTTCAAGGATAATTATTTTATTATACTTTTATTGAAAGGAACTTAATAATGTTTAGAAAACTAAAATTATAGTTAACACATAGTTGTACCACAATAGAATGATTTTCATTAGTAGAATACTATAAACATATTTATATAAAGTTGCAATCACGTAAAATTATTTGCATGCTTCAATTATGTTATCATGAACAATTTCTCATATTTACATATAAAATAATTGCAATTTGTACTTTTTGAAATTTTCATAATGTAATTTTCACCTCAAAATTACTTTCAAAAAGTAATAATACTTCGATAGTCTCCATTTGGGGGACTCGAAGTTAGGGCCACAACGAACACCTTTATGAAGCATACAGCTTTTTCTTCTGTTAAATTATGTGAATGACTTCACATTTTCTAGAAGGATCTCTTAGTGGAAGTGGGACCCTGAGCATCAAATTGCCTGGGAAGTAGTCTGGGTTTCACAAGCTGTTTGATCTTGCACAGATTACATCAGCTTTCCATGCCTGGCTGTCTTTTTGTTTTTTTGGGGTTTTTTCGTTTGTAAAATGGGAATAATCACAGCACCTCCTCCAAAATGTTATTTTAAAGACCAATTGTCACCATTCATGTAAAAAGGCTTAAAGCAATCCATGGTAATATTAAGTTCTCAAGAACTATATTGCTTGGAGTAATATTGGAGTATGAGCGTATTAATGTAAAAAATTCTATCACACTGAAGCCTTACCAGTTGTGCTTAATAGAAATGTTTCTATCATTATATCTCATGATTGCTTTAATTTTTATTCTTTGACTACAAAGGATGAACGTTTGTCCTCTATTTTTTTTTTTTACGTTTATTTTGAGAGAGAAAGAAAGCACATGAGTGAGCAGGGGAGGGGCAGAGAGAGAGGGAAAAGGAGAATCCCAAGCAGGCTTCATGCTATCAGTGTGGAGCCTCATGTGGGGCTCGAACCCACAAACCCTGAGATCATGACCTGACGCAAAATCAAGAGTTGGAAGCTTAATTGACTGAGCCACACAGGCCCTTCCATTTTATTTTTAATGTGTATTGTCTATTCCCTTTAACAAACCATTTTAAAAAATATGTCTAATAGGTTAAAAGGTCTGACTTGTTAATGCATTTAGGCATGAGTATTACTGTATTAGTGTATTGCCACTATAACAAATTACCACAAATCCAGTGGCTTAAAACAACCCAAATTCATTCTCTTACACCTCTGGAAGCCAGAAGTCTAAAATCAAAGTATTGGCAGGGCTGTGTTCCTTCTGGATGCTTGACCTCAAAGAGTGGTTCTCCTTGCCTTTTTAAGCATCTGGAGGCCACTTGCATCCTTGGCTCCTGGCCCTTTCTTACAAGGATCCTTGTGATCAGATGGGGTCACTCAAAGAATCCAGGATAATTTCCCCATTTCAAGATCCTTAATTTAATCACATCTGCAAAGTGCCTCACACAGATTAGGGGAATTAGCACGTGCATATCTTGGGAGGAAAAACATTACTCATTCTGTAATAACACACACGTTATTCCACACACACGTATTGATCACCTGAAGACAGGTATGAAAGAAAAATGGAGGGAGAAAGAGAAGGAGGGGAGGAAAGAAAGAAGGGAGGAAGGGAGGGAGGGAGGAAGGAAAGAAAAAAGAGAAGGAAAGAGAGTCTGCACTGACCTTGAAAGATATAAATGCTATCGGGGCATAATAGAAAAACTTGCCCTGATTCCTGGGGACCTAGAGACCTCACAGAGGAGTGACCCCCTGAGTTCATCCTTAGAAGCTAAGTAGGAGACGCCAGGCAAATGAGTAGAAAAAGCCATTCCTGGCGAAGAGACTGAACGCGCAGGGACAGAGATTTGAGAGCATATTAAATATTCAGTGAAAGGCAAGCAACTTGGTTTAGTTAGAGGCTAGATATTGCATATAGAGTAGCTGAGGATGGAAGGCTTATGCTAAGAAGTTAAAGGACCCATGAGTAAAAGGGAAGCTAGGGTAAATAAAGGTAAAGAAAGGCAATGGACTGATCCGATCAGAGTTTTAAACCCAGTCTCCTGGCCAGGGGGTAGATTGAATGACAGGAACTTTACAAGCGTCTGGTGGAGGAGTGGTAAATTCCATTTATATTTCTTCTTTGTTTTAGTTTATATCTAATAAAATAAATAGAAAAAGAAATGAGCTAGATGATTTTGAAGTTCCTTCCTGACCTTACTTGATCTTAGTCATAAGGCCAAGAGGCGATTAAAGTTCCTTCCTGACCTAAGTTCTGTGGTCTTATGATTCCTATTCAATTTCTTCTCCCCATGGGAGTGGTAATTACAATACTTTTGATACGAGGCCTAGAGTAAAAAATTACATTTACTCCCAGGAAATGACTTACAAAAGATGTTTTTAGATAAGTACCTACTAAAAAGTGTTATTAAAAAATTACTCAATTATTTCCCAGTGTATACTCATAAGCCTTTGGATAAATTTTATTTCCTTACAAAAGCACATTATAAAAGCAATGCTATATTGCTTGTAACTTAGAAGCAGACTGCAGACTTAGAAGAACAATAAATGTTTGTTGGTCATTTTTTTCTTAATTTTAATAAATTGTTGGACTTGAAGGTTGAAGTCTAGAGTCAGGAATCAATTTCTAGAAAGATTTTTCTGAGGCCTGTAAATTTCTGGGGTTTATAAAATTTCTCATATGCTCTCTGATTAATCTTGAATGGGAAGCATTTAATTTATTCTCTTCTGCCTTGAATCTCTTTCCTGTGGCTTCTCAACTGATCCCTACTTCTACTCCTTCAGAGTGATTCTGAGGAGGAGTAATGAGGTAGATGACATAAAACGGGCTTAGAAAGCACCTAGCACTTTAGGGGGCAGGAGCCAAGATGGTGGAACAGCATGGACGTTTTTTGTGTGTCTCGCATCCATGAAATACAGCCAGACCAACACTAAACCAACCTGCACACCTAGAAAACCGATTGGAGGATTAACACAACAATCTGCACAACCTGAACCACAGAATTCAGCAGGTACGCAGCGCCAAGAGGTGAATTTGGGGAGCGAGAAGCCGTGAAAGGTAGGGAACTGTTTTTGCAGGCGGAGAGAGGACAGAGACCGGGGTGGGGGGGAGAATACGGGAAAAGCACCCCTCCCCAAAAGCAGCTGGAGAGAAAGTGGAAAATTAGAAACAGCCTCAGGGACTAAACTAAAAAGGGAGAAAGGAGAAAGGAGAGGGTTTAAATTCCATTAAGACCATAAACAAGGGGAGCTCAAAGGCTGCAGCTCTGCAGCTCCATACCTGGCGGTGCTCTGGTGGAAGGGCAAATCCCCAGGAACAGAGTGGGGTCCGGGAGGTTCTTGGGCCACACTGGGAAAAGCGGTTCCACTGCTGGAAGGGCATTTGGTAGAGACTGTTGAAGCCACCTGGTCCCGGCAGACCCCAGAAGGCAGCCACATTCGCTGGTGCTTGGGCAAGGTCGTTAAGGGTGAAGCCTGGTGCCAGATGTGTGTTGTGATCTTCCACAATCCCTGAAATGCTGCTGCTACACTGTCCCGCGCAGTTTTTCTGCAGCGGGCTGGCACCTGGCCGCAGACTCAGGGCACCGGCAGCAGCAGGATCCAGCAGGTGTTCCTGGGTGCAACCGATATTCGGCCATTGCTCATTCGGCCACTGCTTGGTGAGACCCTCCCACAGAGGGGCGGAACGGGTCAAAGCCACAGTCCGTCGGAAGTGAGGGGTCGGGGAAAACAGACGCATCCGAGACAAAACTCGGGAGAGAGGTACTGCCTGGGGCCTGGTCTCAGAGAGTGAAAAAGCGGGGAGTGGACGAGAGCTGAAGACAAAGGACAGGTGTGCGATTGCTGATCTGGGAGACCAGACTGGGTAGAGGGCTGACGCCATTTTCACCGCTCCCGCACATGCGCATACACACCTAGGAGCACCGCAACAACCCACTCCAGTAGGCTAGCAGCGCCATCTAGTGGAGAGTGGAGCTGTTACACTGAGCCCCGCCCAACTGGGCCAACTTCCCTCTTCAAGAACACAAGTCTCACTGCTGGTTTAATTTATGGACTATAAAGAGCTACATAGACTGACTTCTAGGGGAAAATGAAGCAATTTCAGTCCTACGTCAATCTGTTAGCAGGTCCATCTATTCAAATTTCTTTTTTTTCTTTTTTCTTTTTCTATTTTACAATTCTTTACTTTTTCTTGAATACAGAAAGAGAAAAATTTCATTTTTATTTTCAATTTTATTACTTTTTATTATTTTATTATTTATTATAATTATAATTGTATTATAATTATATATTATTATATATTATATATATTTATTTATATATATATTATATATATTATTTTATTTTTATTATTACTATTTTTCTTTAATTTTTATTACTATATGTTTTGCTTTTGTGTGAATTTTTTCAAATGCTACTTTACTTCCATCATTTTATTTTAGTCTACTTCAGTATATTCACCTTTTCAAATTTTCAAACAATTTCCTTTTTTCTTTTTCTTTTTTTCTCTTTCTTGTTTCTTTTTTCTTGAATGCAGAAAGAGAAAAACTTAATTTTTACTTTCAATTTCTATTAAAAATATTTTTATTTAATTTTTATTACTATATTTTTTGCTTTTATGTAAATTTTTTCAAGTTCTATTTTACTTCCATCATTTGATTTTAGTCTACTACAGTGTCCTCACTTTTTCAAAATTTCAAACAATTTCTTTTTCTATCTTTTTTCTCCTTTTCGTTTCTTTTCTTTTTTCTTAAATACAGAAAAAGAAAAATTTCATACTTATCTTTAATTTTTATTAAAAATATTTTTTAATTTTTTTCTACTATATTCTTTACATTTGTGTATATTTTTTCAAATTCTATTTTACCCCCATCATCTCATTTCAGTCTACTTCAGTGTATTGATTTTTTCAAATTCTCAAACAATTTCCTTTTTTTTTTCTTCCAGTCCCCCCCTTTTTTCTCTAGTCTGTCAAACCACCTTCAACACCAGACCAAAACACACCTAGGACCTAACATCATCTATTCAATTTGTGTGTGTGTGTGTGTTTAATTTTTAATTTTAATTTTTTTTAATTTTTATTTTAATTTCAATTTTTCTACCTCATTAATTCCTTTTCTCCCTTCAAAATGACAAAACGAAGGAATTCACCCCAAAAGAAACGACAGCCAGGGATTTAACCAACACAGATACAAGCAAGATGTCTGAACCAGAATTTAGAATCACAATAATAAGAATAGTAGCTGGAGTTCAAAATAGATTAGAATCCCTTTCTGCAGAGATAAAAGAAGTAAAAAATAGCCAGAATGAAATTAAAAATGCTATAACTGAGCTGCAATCATGGATGGATGCAGCGGCGGCAAGGATGGACGAGGCAAAACAGAGAATCAGCGATATAGAGGACAAATGTACAGAGAATAACAAAGCAGAAAAAAAGAGGAGGGAGATTAAGGCAAAAGGGCACGATTTAAGCATTAGAGAAATCAGTGACTCATTAAAAAGAAATGACATCAGAATCATAGGAATCCCAGAAGAGGAAGAGAGAGAAATAGGGGTAGAAGGGTTATGTGAGCAAATCAAAGCAGAAAACTTTCCTAACCTGGGGAAAGACACAGACATCAAAATCCAGGAAGCAGAGAGGACCCCCATTAGATTAAAAAAAAAACCCAACCATCAGCAAGGCACATCACAGTCAAATGCACAAAATACTCAGGCAAGGAGAGAACCATGAAAGCAGCAAGGGAAAAAAAGTCCTTACCCTACAAGGGAAGACAGATCAGGTTTGCAGCAGACCTATCCACAGAAACGTGGCAGGCCAGAAAGGAGTGGTGGGACATATTCAGTGTTCTGAATCAGAAAAATATGCAGCCAAGAATTCTTTGTCCAGCAAGGCTGTCATTCAAAATAGAAGGAGAGATTAAAAGTTTCCCAGACAAACGAGAATTAAAGGAGTTTGTGACCATTAAACCAGCCCTGCAAGAAATTTTAAGGGGGACTTTCTGAGGGGAGAAAAGATGAAAATATATATATAAATAAATACATATCAAAAGCAACAAAGATTAGAAAGGACCAGAGAACACCACCAGAAACTCCAACTCTACAAGCATCATAATGGCAATCAATTCATATCTTTCAGTACTCACTCTAAACGTCAATGGACTCAATGCTCCAATCAAAAGACATAGGGTAACAGAATGGATAAGAAAACAAGATCCATCTATATGCTGTTTACAAGAGACCCACTTTAGACCTAAAGACACCTACAGATTGAAAAATAAGAGGATGGAGGACCATCTATCATGATTACTTCCACAAAAGAAAGCCAGAGTAGCCATACTTATATCAGACAATATAGACTTTAAAATAAAGACTGTATCAAGAGATGCAGAAGGGCATTATATCATAATCAAGGGGTCTATCCACCAAGAAGACCTAATAATTGTAAACATTTATGCACCAAAGTTGGGAGCACCCACATATATAAATCAGTTAATCACAAACATAAAGAAACTCATCAATAGTAATACCATAATAGTAGGAGACTTCAACACCCACTCACAGCAATGGACAGATGATCTAATCAAAAAATCAACAAGGAAACAATGGCTTTGAATGACACACTGGACCAGATGGACTTAACAGATATATTCAGAACATTTAATCCTAAAGCAGGAGAATATACATTCTTCTCCAGTGCACATGGAACGTTCTCCAGAATAGACCACATACTGGGACACAAATCAGCCCTAAGTAAATACAAAAAGATTGAGATCATACCGTGCATATTTTCAGACCACAAAGCTATGAAACTCGAAGTTAACCACAAGAAAAAATTTGGAAAGGTAACAAATACTTGGAGACTGAAGAACATCCTACTACAGAATGAATAGGCTAACCAAGCAGTTAAAGAGGAAATTAAAAAGTATATGGAAGTCAATGAAAATGATAACACCACAACCCAAAACCTCTGGGACGCAGGAGTCATAAGAGGAAATTATATAGCAATCCAGGCCTTCCTAAAGAAGGAAGAAAGACCTCAGATATACAACCTAACCTTACGCCTTAAGGAGCTGGACAAAGAACAGCAAATAAAACCCCAAACCAGAAGACAGGAAATAATAAAGATTAGAGCAGAAATTAATGCTATTGAAACCAAAAAACAGTAGAACAGATCAATGAAACCAGAAGCTGGTTCTTTGAAAGAATTAACAAAATTGATAAACCACTAGCCAGTTTGATCAAAAAGAAAAAGGAAAGGACCCAAAGAAATAAAATCAAGAATGACAGAGGAGAGATCACAACCAACACAGCAGAAATAAAAACAATAATAAGAGAATATTATGAGCAATTATATGCCAATAAAATGGGCAATCTGGAAGAAATAGAAACATATACGCTACCAAAACTGAAACAGGAAGAAATAGAAAACTTGAACAGATCCATAACCAGTAAGGAAACCGAATTAGTAGTCAAAAATCTGCCAAAACACAAAAGTCCAGGGCCAGATGGCTTTCCAGGGGAATTCTACCAAACATTTAAGGAAGAGGTAACACTTATTCTCTTGAAACTGTTCCAAAAAATAGAAATGGAAGGAAAATCTCCAGACTCTTTGTATGAAGCCAGCATTACCTTGATTCCAAAACCAGATGGAGACCCCACTAAAAAGGAGAACTATAGACCAATTTCCCTGATGAACATGGATGCAAAAATCTTCAACAAGATATTAGCCACCCAAATCTGACAATACATTAAAAAAAGTATTCACCACGACCAAGCGGGATTTATACCTGGGATGCAGGGCTGGTTCAATATCCACAAAACAATTCATATGATTCATCACATCAATAAAAGAAAGGACAAGAACCATATGATCCTCTCAATAGATGCAGAGAAAGCATTTGACAAAATACAACATCCTTTCTTGATAAAAATCCTCAAGAAAGTAGGGATAGAAGGAGCATACCTCGAGATCATAAAAGCCATATATGAACGACCCAATGCTAAGATCATCCTCAATGGGGAAAAACTGAGAGCTTTCCGCCTAAGGTCAGGAACAAGACAGGGATGTCCACTCTCACCACTGTTATTCAACATAGTATTGGAAGTCTTAGCCTCTGCAATTAGACAACACAAAGAAATAAAAGGCATCCAAATCGGCCAGGAGGAGGTCAAACTTTCACTCTTTGCAAATGACATGATACTGTATATGGAAAACCCAAAAGAGCCCACCAAAAAACTGCTAGAATTGACTCATGAATTCAGCAAAGTTGCAGGATATAAAATCAATGCACAGAAATCGGTTGCATTCCTATACACCAACAATGAAGCGACAGAAAGAGAAATCAAGGAATCGATCCCATTTACAGTTGCACAAAAAACCATAAAATACCTAGGAATAAATCTAACCAAAGAGGTGAAAAATCTATACACTGAAAACTATAGAAAGCTTATGAGAGAAATTGAAGAAGACACAAAGAAATGGAAAAAGATTCCATGCTCCTGGATAGTAAGAACAAATATTGTTAAAATGTCGATACTACCTGAAGCAATCTACATATTCAATACAATCCCTATCAAAATAACACCAGCATTCTTCACAGAGCTAGAACAATCCTAAAATTTGTATGGAACCAGAAAAGACCCCGAATAGCCAAAGCGATCTTGAAAAAGAAAACCAAAGCAGGAGGCATCACAATCCCAGAATACAAACTGTATTACAAAGCTGTAATCATCAAGACAGTATGGTACTGGCACAAGAACAGACACTCAGATCAATGGAACAGAATAGAAAACCCAGAAATGGCCCCACAAACACATGGCCAACTAATCTTTGACAAAGCAGGAAAGAATATCCAAGGGAATAAATACAGTCTCTTCAGCAAGTGGTGTTGGGAAAACTGGACAGCGACATGCAGAAAAATGATGCTGGACCACTTTCTTACACCATACACAAAAATAAACTCAAAATGGATGAAAGACCTAAATTTAAGACAAGAAGCCATCAAAATCCTTGAGGAGAAAGCAGGCAAAACCTCTTTGATCTTGGCTGCAGCAACTTCTCACTCAACACGTCTCTGGAGGCAAGGGAAACAAAAGCAAAAATAACTATTGGGACCTCATCAAAATAAAAAGCTTCTGTACAGCGAAGGAAACAATCAGCAAAACTAAAAGACAACCGACAGAATGGGAGAAGATACTTGCAAACGACATATCTGATAAAGGGTTAGTATCCAAAATCTACAAAGAACTTCTCAAACTCAACACCCAAAAAACAAATAATCCAGTGAAGATGGCAAAAGACACGAACAGACACTTCTCCAAAGAAGACATCCAGATGGCCAACTGACACATGAAAAAGTGCTCAACATCACTCACCATCAGGAAGATACAAATCAAAACCACAGTGAGATACCACCTCACACTTGTCAGAAGGGCTAACATTAACACCTTAGGCAACAAGAGATGTTGGCGAGGATGTGGAGAAAGAGGATCTCTTTTGCACTGCTGGTGGGAATGCAAACTGGTGCAGCCACTCTGGAAAACAGGATGGAGGTTCCTCAAAAAATTAAAAATAGAACTATCCTCTGATCCAGCAATTGCACTATGAGGTATTTATCCAAGGGATACAGGTGTGCTGTTTCGAAGGGACACATGCACCCCAATGTTTATACCAGCAGTATCAACAATAGCCAAAGTATGGAAAGAGCCCAAATGTCCATCGATGGATGAATGGATAAAGAACAGGTGGTATATATATACAATGGAGTATTACTCGGCAATCAAAAAGAAGGAAATCTTGCCATTTGCAACTATGTGGATGGAACTGGAGGGTATCATGCTAAGTGACATTAGTCAGTCAGAGAAAGACAAATATCATATGACTTCACTCAGAAGAGGACTTTAAGACACAGAACAGATGAACATAAGGGAAGGGAGCAAAAATAATATAAAAACAGGGAGGGGGACAAAATATAAGAGACTCTTAAATATGGAGAACAAACAGAGGGTTACTGGAGGGGTTGTGGGAGGGAGGATGGGCTAAGTGGGTAAGGGGCATCAAGGAATCTACTCCTGAAATCAATTGTTGCACTGTATGTTAATTAATTTGGATGTAAATTTAAAAAATTAAAAAAATAAACATTAAAAAAAAGAATAAACATTACAAAAAATTTAAAGAATACTTTCTAAAAAAGAGAAATGGATGTCTCAATTAGGGGTCATTTGATTAAGAAACACAAACTCAGCCCAGCAAACTTGAATGACAAGGGATTTTACATAAGCATTCATATGTTTCTCACAGAACACAAATGGAATGGGCACAGCTGGGCCTCACCAGGGACTGGGTCTGGAAAGCCATTGGGAACTGAAATAACTACCTTTTTATCTACTTCTGGGTTGCAAGATTCCCAATAGAAGTCTTCTTCATTCTCTCTGCAGACCAGCTTCTCTGCTCGCTTAACCGTGTGGAAGGAAATTTAGACTTGGTCCCCACCCCCAAATTACCTGCCTCAGTGCTTAAGTCCCTTCAAATTTCAGAGAATCTGGTTGGCTTTGTTTGTGTATTGCTGTGCTTTCTCTGGGCAAGGCTCTACCTTTTGTCCAGGGAGCAGTGGCCAGGAGAGCTACAGGGTGTGTGGAAATCCTCCTTTGAGGAGTTGGCTAAGGCAGGTTCCCTGGGAAAGGGTCTTGGGCAGGGCTGCCAAACCCACTGAGACGGCCACAAAAGAGAAGTTATTACATTTGTCACAATCACAATACAAAGTAGGGGCTCCTGGGTGGCTCAATTGGTTAAGTGTCTGACTTTTGATTTTGGCTCAGGTCATGATCTCAGGGGTCATGAGTTCAAGCCCCACATCAGGCTCTCTGCTGTCAACATACAGCCCACTTTGGATCCTCTGTCCCCCTTTTTCTCAGCCCCTTCCCCACTCGTGCCCATGCTCGCGCACGCTCTCTCTCTCTCTCAAAAATAAATAAAAATTAAAAAAAACAATGCAAAGTAAACTTTACAGAGAAAGAAAGAAAGAGACAGAGACAGAGAGAGAGAAGGAAGGAAGGAAGGAAGGAAGGAAGGAAGGAAGGAAGGAAGGAAGGAGAAAGAAAAGAAAGAAAGAAAAAGAAAAATGTACAGTAAAAATGGGAAGAATAAAAGAGCTGGTAAAACATGCAAACATGGTAGCAGTGACATTTACCCAATGTAGCAAAAACAATGACCAAACAAGAATTATTTTCTTTATTGCTAAGGTTAGTTGTTAGCTAATGAAAAACAACATTTGTTCTGCTTTGTCCAAATACATTTTTCAACTTGTTTCTTTTTAAAATCTATTTTAGGGTTTGCTTTAAATTTAATGTTTGGAGTTTGTAAAAACATTGACACGATTCCAGTTCCTAACTATATAAAACCAATCACACCTAAAGAATCAGTCTCACTGCCAGCCCCATGGTCTTTGCCCCACTGTTCCCCTCCCCTCTCCCCACAGACCACCATTTTTATGAGTCGGTGGTTTGTCTTGACAGCCGCTCTTTTGTAAAAAGAGAAGCAAACACACATACATTTTTAGTTCTCCTTCTTTCATTCACAAAAGGCAGCACTTTATATCGTTTGTGAACTTTATTTTTTCCCACAGGACACTGTTAGCCTGGAAAGCAGTACATATCAGAACAGAGAGTTGATGTGCCCTCTTTCATATGGCTGCAAAGCGCTTTAGTGTGTGGGTGACTATTCAACCAGTTCCCTCTGCTTAGTTTGAATCTTTTGCTATTCGAAGTGACACCTCCATGAATAAACTTGTAGGCATGTTGTTTCATATCTGTAGAAATGTGTTTAGAATAGATGCCTCAAAAATGATTTCTGGGGCAAAGGGTAAATGCTTTAGTAATTTTGTTTGATATGCTAAACTCTTCTCTACAGTGGTTGTGACATTTTGCATCCTGTGTATGAGAGCACTTGGTTCTCCACAGCCCCCCCAAAGTGTCGGTGAAACTTTTGGGTTTTTGCCAGTCTTCCATGTGGTACTTCCATGTGATTTTCATCTGTCCTTCTCTTGGTGAGAAGAGTCGATCATCTTTCCTATAGGGCCCTTTACCTCTTTTCTAATGAAATCGTTAATTTTGAGGTAACCGTAGACTCACATGCAGTTGTTCGAAACAATACAGAAAGGTCCCTGTCCCCTTTGCCAAGTCCTGCTGCCCGTGGTAACATCTTGCAAAGTGATAACGCCATGTCACAACTACTGTGCTGACACACAGTCAAGGTACAACAGTTCCTGATCTTTCTTTTTATGTGACATTTCTATGAGTTGGACAAGATGGGGTAGATGCATCCCATTCGTTTCTCCCACGAATCGCCAAACAACGAAACCCTACCAGAAGACTGAGAGGTGGAGCAGTAGAGAAGGCCAACTCCCTGGGGACATGGGGACTTGACGAGAAACAACCCAGGGGTGAGTTCTGAGAGTTTTTTCTTGCCCCCTCAGTATCCCAGCCTGGGTGCTAGGGATGTGTGCAGCTCAGAAATGCTGACAGCAGATACCCCCAGAAGAGCCCCCCAAGAAAAGCTGGTTCACTGTAGCCCAAGAACCAGGAAGAGCGAAGGCCATCAGGCAGGCACTTTCCAATTATACCTGTCTATTCTCCAGAAGGCACTACAGAAAAACCGGGGCCCTCTCCACCCCCAACTGGCAGCAGCAGTGGCCAAACCCTGTCCCTACCACTCCCCACCCCTGCCCTCTCCGTGGTAGCAAGGTGATGCTCTCCTCCCACAGGCCCTGTGGACACAACTCTTTGCGAACTCCCTCTTCTATATGACCTGTCCAAGACTTTGTCCACATTTTAATTGGTTTCCGAGTAGGTTATAAAGTATTTAGAGGCAAAGGGGTGGCCCCCATGAGAAGGCCCTGGCAAACCTTTCCCCTGCTTGGCCGTAGACCACTCAGGGGAAGGAACTGCCTTATTCCCTCCCATGTGCCCAGGACAGCACAGTGCCTGACACAGCAGGTGCTTCATAAATGCCCAGAAATATTGGGGTTGGAGATACCGGAAACAAGGCTGCCAGAAGTTGCCAGATAGGTGAAGACTGCATAATTACCCTATGCAAAATGATGTTTACACAAGGTCCAAGGATAAGAGATTAAGAGAATAATGAAGGGGAAATCTGGTTACCATGGTGACCCTGTTCCGCCAGAACAAAAGTACTCACAGGATTTCATAAAGACTGAAGCAAAACGAATTGCCACCGTGATTTTTTATGGATTCTAACGGTGGTAGAAGAGAAGAAGGAAAAACAGATGAAGAAAGAGACAAGGGGAGGGATAACTGTGTAAAATAAAGTCTTTGGAAATCAAGTAAATACATTTTTAAACTGCCTCAAGATAGCAATTATGTTCCGGAGATAAATTAACACCTTCTCTCTGGTGTTAAGTCAGCCAGGTGTTTCCCAGGATCTGCTCTCATTCTTTCATCAACACAGTAGTGTCTTGTGACATTTATTTTGCTGGAAGGGGGATTTCCACCTTCTAGGATTTTTAAAACGTCAATAAAAATTGTCTTGGCAGTGAATTCTTCACTATTCTATTCTTTTTATGCACTCATCTATATTAATTATCTAAAGCTTAATAAATACTTTTAAATTTTAAAAATATGTTGAGTAAAAACTTGGGCCTGACTCCCTATTCAGATACAGTTGTGGTTAGGCTGAAACACATTTTGATGATGGCACTTAATAGTCCTTTTTTTAACGTTTATTTATTTTTGGGAGAGAAAGACAGAGTGTGAGCGGGGGTGGAGCTGAGAGTTGGGGAGACACAGAATCTGAAGCAAGCTCCAGGCTCTGAGCCGTCAGCACAGAGCGTGATGCGGGGCTCAAACCCATGAGCCGTGAGATCACAACCTGAGCCGAAGTTGGACGTTTAACCGACTGAGCCACCCAGGTGCCCTGGCACTTAATGGTCCTAATTAAGGCACTGATCCTGCTGAACACAGCTTTAAGTAGGTATGGCATATGTATTAACAGCACAGCAATTTAGAATGCTATGGAGTGTGCTGCCTGAACAGATGGCAAATAGTGTTGCCCAGGCAGAATCATTCTTTCGCTGAGCACTGTGCTAGATGCTCCGTGTCCAAAAACAACTGATACAGACCGCTGCCCTCAAAGAGTGAACAGTCTTCAAGAGAGAAAGAAAATGCATAAACAAATAAATGTAATGGCAGGAGACATGCTTTAATAGGGTAGTACTGTAGGGTAGGAATGTAAGGGAGTGAGTGGCACATTTGACTTGGGTTGGCCAGAGACAGCTTCCAGAGGAGCTAGTGTCTTAAGAGATACGCAGGAGACCCTCTCATGGAGGAGGGTAGCAAAGGCCGGGCCGGTGGGAGTTTTCACAGGCCGCTGGGGAATGAAAAGGGTGCAAGAGGGATGAGAAGTGAGGTGTTGGTCCTAGAGAGGCAAGCGGAAGATAGGTCACCTTAAGGCCTTACATGACAAACAGAAATATTTGGACTGTTTCCTGTAGGCAATGGGGAGCCACTGAAAGACTTAAAGCAAGGTAGTATTTTGAAAGACACAATTTTTGTGGCAATATTTTAGACAGATTCAAAACAGGCGTACCTTTGCAGTAAGACAAGACTGGGGAGGATCCAGGCAATGGTTGCAGAAACAAAAGACCATAGGGATTCCAGAGAGACTTCAAAGGTGCAGCTCATGTTGACTGTGCTGAGCAGAAGGGGGAGGGTGACTCTCAGATTTGGCCTTGAGTTACTAAGTGGATGGGAAAACAAGAGGAAGACTAAGTTTTGAAGGGAGATACGATAAATTCAGCTGAGGACATTTCTGTGAACAAGCAGGTAGAGATGGGTCCAAAGTTGACAATGCGGGTCAGGAGCTAAGAATTCTAAGCTGGACCTTTGACTTGAGAGTCTCCTGCATGTACTTGGGGAGACCATGAAGTTGAAGCTCTGCAAGTGTAGAGATCACATGCTTTATGTGGCTGCTTAAACTTATCTAAAATTTGGGGTGCCTGGGTGGCTAAGTCGGTTAAGCATCCAACTTCGTCTCAGGTCATGATCTCACGGTCCGTGGGTTCAAGCACTGCATCGGGCTCTGTGCTGACAGCTCTGAACCTGGAGCCTGCTTCGGATTCTGTCTCCCTCTCTCTCTGTTCCTCCCCCATTCACACTCTGTCTCTCTCTCTCTTTAAAAAATAAAGATTAAAAAAAAATTTGTTTTTAAACATATAACATTTCACAAAATTAAACATCTGGTTCCTTGCTCACACTAGACACATCTCGTGTGCTTAACAGCCACATGTGGCTAGTGGCCGTACTGGACAGCACAGTCACAGAACATTTCCATCATCATAGAACATACTACTAGACAGGGCTAGTCAGTGGTCCTAGAAAGTGTTACTGACCAAAGAGGGGAGAAGGGAGAAAGAATGGAAGGCAGAGGAAGAAGAGTCTTCTGAGAGCACTGGGACAAAGATAGGTGAAAAAGCCAAACCCCAAAGCCAAGGTAGAAGAGAAAAAGCAGTACAGGCCCACGTGGACATGTAACTTCTTCAGTAGCAATACCGAGAGAAGCTTCAAGTTACTGAATGACTTCCATAAGAGAAGTATCATAATAGGTGATTTCCACATCAGCTACTTAAATCACACAACCCTCTGAGGAAACAGAGCCTGATTCCCATATGCTGTATTTATTCTCATGACTATTACTGCTAAAATTTAATTGTGGCCCTTTGCCAGTTTTACTAATTGTTTACATACATTGTCATGTAGAGGGTAATCACTGACTTCATTTCCTAGCGAATCAAAGAACGCAGTTTATCACTCCTAGAATATGATCCAAGAGGGGCGCCTAGGTGGCTCGTTGGTTAAACGGCCGAGTCTTGGTTTTGACTCAGGTCATGATCTCACAGTTCGTGGGTTTAAGCCCCACTGCACTGACAGTACAGAGCCTGCTTGGAATTCTCTCCCTCTCTCTCTGCCCTTCCCCGACTCATGCTCTGCCTCTCTCAAAATAAATAAGTTAATTAATTAAAAAAAAATACATATGATCCAAGACAATTTGCATGAAAGAAAAGCTTGTTAGCCTTGAGCTGAAAACTGGCTGAATTTAAGCCAAGTTTTTGCTCAGCATGTCAGGCACTGTGCTAAGTGCTCGGTTAGGACTGGCTCATTGGATCTCTCCAGCAATCCTCGGGTAGTTCCTATGATCCTCAACTGCAAGATCAGGAAATTAAAGACAACAGGGATTTAAAATTTTGCTAAAATTTCACAGCTAATAATAGGGGACCTCTGAATTCACACTCAGGTCAATCTGATTCCAGAGTCTTTGCTTATACAGTCCTATGAAAAAGTTAACCACAAATCCTCAAGATCAATTGTAGACAATTATCTCAACTATCCTTCTGAAGCACAGGGTTTACTGCTAAGAAATATTCTGTGCCTTGGGAAAAGTTTCTCCTACACAGATACTCTATTGGCCTAACCCTGCATTAGGGAACACAAAACCAACACTTACAGAGGACACAATTGAGCACCTCATTTGCCAGTATGTAGGTTTTTCAGTTGTTTCCATATCGATTTTACCCATGGAAGACACTAAATTCCATGAGTGGAGGTAATGTCTGCTATTTCTTAGAGAGCCTCCAGAGCATACCGTTCAACTGATGGAGTTAGGAAGATTAAATAAGCAATTGAATTCAGGCCCATGAAAATATAAGAATGTGCTAAGAAACATACACAAGTTCTATTTTTATAACTTTTATCTTTTTCTTTTAATTGTAGTATAATTTTGAGTGCTATAGGACTGTCTTTTCTTTAAAAAAAATTTTTTTAACATTTATTTATTTTTGAGACAATGCGAGAGACAGGGTGCAAGCAACGGAGGGGCAGACACAGGGAGACACAGAATCTGAAGCAGGCTCCAGGCTCCGAGCTGTCAGCACAGAGCCCGACGCGGGGCTCGAACTCACGAACCGTGAGATCTTGATTTGAGCCGAAGTTGGACGCTCAACCGACTGAGCCACTCAGGCGCCCCTGTAGCACTTTTCTGAAGTCACTTACGCTAAGAGCAAAACAGTATATGCTCCTCAAGAACAGCCTTCTCTAAATAAAAGTTTTGGTCCAGAAGATCTCTGCAACTTTAAATCTCTAGGTTTAAAGACACGACAAAAACATATACATACAAGATCATTAAACTGAGTGGGCATGTTTCATCAGAGGACACATTAATACCAAAGATAGGAACCTGGGGCAGACTAAGCCAACTCAATTTTACGGCTCTGCATGATTTAAATGACTAACTGATTATTATTTAGTGATTGGCTTGATTTGTGACATACGGTGGCAATATCCTGGCAGCTCATACTAGGCATAAAAATTTATACTTAGAATTCATTACAGAGACAATTTAAGTTGAGAAAAGTCATGATCTCACAATCCAGGCCCAAATACAAATCTAGTCCCTAGGAACTATTTGCCTTAAAGTTCTTCACTACTACCCGAGAACCTGAAAAACAAGAAGGGGACTGACCACAACACACCAGCTTAATTTACTCAGGTTGTGTAGGTAGAAGAAAAGTTCAGAAAGACTTTTTAAATATTAATCTTGAGGGGCGCCTGGGTGGCTCAGTGGGTTAAGCGGTCGGCTTCAGCTCAGGTCACAATCTCGAGGTCCATGAGTTCGAGGCCCACGTCGGGCTCTGAGCTGATGGCTCAGAGCCTGGAGCCTGCTTCAGATTCTGTGTCTCCCTCTCTCTCTGCCCCTCCCCCGTTCATGCTCTCTGTCTCAAAAATAAATAAAACGTTAAAAAAATTTAAAAAAATATTAATCTTGATACAATAGATTACTAACTGTACTGACGAAAAATATTTATTTTTTTTATTATTTCTTTTCCAACTTTTATTTATTTTTGAGATAGAGAAAGAGCCTGAACGGGGGAGGGCCAGAGAGAGGGAGACACAGATTCTGAAGCAGGCTCCAGGCTCTGGGCTGTCAGCACAGAGCCCGACGTGGGGCTTGAACTCACGGACCTCGAGATTGTGACCTGAGCTGAAGTCGGATACTTATCCGACTGAGACACCCAGGTGCCCCTGACGAAAAATATTTAAATATCGCTGTGTCTTTTCTGTGTTAAAGGCTATGAGGAGATCACTAAATGTTTATTTTTAACTAAAACTGTTCCAAAGGCAGACACTGTGGTCACTTCATGCTTCTGTTGCAATCCTAGTGCAAACAAGGTATTTATCAACAATTCACCTTAAATTTAGGAAAACTAACACAACAACAACCCTAGAAAACCCCCAAAAAGTTCCTGAGCGAAAATAACTACAGCGTCACACGAAGTCTTTAGAACATTGTATTTCATAAAAGACAATGATAAAAAAGTACAAACATTTCCATGAGAAGCAAAAAAAAAAAAAAAAAAAAAAAAAAAAATATGAGAGTACAAGAAATTACTAGCATTTATTTCAGTGCATTTATGTAGAAGCCTTTCAGATCTAACAAATAAAATGATCTTAGGTACAACTTAAGTACACTTCCTCTTTCAGATAAACCACACTGGCCATTTTAGATCTCTCAGTTGGCATACTTGCAAATACAAGGCAGTAAATCCAGAGTGCTAATATTTGTCTAACGAGCACATACAGAAATACAACAGATACAAGGAAAGGCCAAATAAAATGACACAAAATCTGCTTTCACTTGTAGGAAGCCTCCGAAAGAAGGAGAATTTTGTATTGGTCATTCTTCCATTTTATTTTAAAATGGGTAGCAGTATTTTGGTTGGAAAAGGAATCTAAGCAAGTTTCTGATACATAATCACGTGTTTGCATAACACTGTAAGTAAGTTTTCTTATTGAACACCTTTTCGCAAAATACAAATTTAAATGTAGATTTAAAAAAATACTCATGTGTACACTTTTCCATCTCTTTTCTACCAACAGATCCATTAATCACTACTTCTCTCTGGAGTTGAAAGGCACTATGTAACTTTCCCAGTAGTGCCATAGGGACCTTGTAAGAGTGCCATGTCTACGTACATAAGTTTCTTGACTTTGAAACTAAGAAATACAACCGATAAGTTATCAGAGGATGTCTTCATAATTTTCGAAAGGTTTCAACTTGCTTGATTGGATGTGTTCAGAAATAAAATATGTTTTCTGTAGACACACCTCACGCTGACAGAGCAGGCGATCAATACATGTTCACTAATAAATCCACCAAACGTAACGACAGAGAATTTGCATTTGCAATGGACTTGTTAATTTTTATGGAATAGGTTTATTTTCATAAAATAAAGATACTTGAGCAAAGTGTATATATCACTCTTACGGAAACACATAAAAGTCATTCTTTATAGGCAAAAATCAATTTTTGGTGTGCACTTACAAAGCAAAACAAAACAAAACAAAAAGGAAACGGAAAAGACAGAAAGGAAACTAATGAGATGATTTTCACAGGATGACATAGCATATTCAAAACTGAAGAAAGCTAAGTAATATGGCTCACTCATGAAACAAAACTTGCTATTAGACTTCCAAGAAAATAAGGCAGATACTAGTAGAACTGAGCGCTCCTGAAACTGTGGAGTGTGTATCAAAATGAAGATTCCAAAATGTGGGCAGCTTCACTTTCAAAAGCAAAATATATGTTTTACATATAAGACTCAGAAACAGCCCTAATTTTCCCCACAATTAAAATATGTAAGTATTAAAAAAATATTTAAGTATTATTGGATTAATTATGCTCCTATGCCCCTACTATCTTGTTAGTGATTACAAATGTTAACATTCCCAACCGTCTTGCATTTCACCAAATTAAACAAACTGCGTTGGCTATGAGACCAAAACGAACAGATACACAAATTAAGAACAAATCTCTTATTTGTTGGAAGGTTCGATTTTTTTGTTATTTTGAGTACCACCAAAAAAAAAGGAAGGCAAATATTTTGGAAATAATTCTAAGAAATAAATATGGAAAATTCTGTTTGGTATCATAAAGGGAGAGCAATCCATTTTTTCAAAGTATAAGAAATTCAATTATTTTATGATTTGGTTTGTGGTCATTTGTATTGCCAATACTGCCATAAAAAAATAACACTTCACAATTAAACTTAAAGCTGAGATAAATAACTTTGTTTCTCTTTTAGGGGAACAATCCATGAGGCAAATGTTATCCCACCACCCCTCATAGATAGATTTCTTTTGTTCTTCATTGTTTTTGCAGACTCACTTAAGAGATGCATAATTTTTTGTCTTAAATTTCTGAAAATGTTAAGCTTTTGTAGACTCTTTGGTTGACTACAGTGGATAATTTTCAAAGTAAGGATACAGTTTGGTTTGCCATGAAAACTTCACCCAACTTTAATAAAGCAATACACTGGATGTCAGATAGTAAGACCTGTTCTCAGAGCAGTGTCCTATAATGTCACCGCGTTTAAATAACTGATTATGTATTTTAAAACAATTCTATTAAATTATGCTTTCAGTGAGGCAATTTTAAGAATACCAGAAATGTAATTTCTTAAAAGTGAAAAAAATATATAGTTCTAATAAAACTGGCCGGCATTAAAGGTTCCCTTCAAAACTTGAAATTCTGAGTCCCAGAATTAAACTTAAAATTTGTTTTCATCTACTAAGCATTTATCTTCATAAAAATAGAACATTTAATTTCTTATCTAATAGTATAATTCATTTGTATATTATAAGTACTACTGGGTTTTCCATAGCTCATTCTTTTAAAAAAAATCATTTTGATTTTTTTTTTAATGAAAATTGTTTTTTGGCTCTTCTGAACTAGAAATAATAAAAGTGCTGTTCACTATGAATTAAAAAAAAAAATACAGTGTACAAACACACACAACCTTGGGAACATTTTTTGAGGCACAAAATCCCTGACAATTACACCAAAGATACATGAAAGACAGTTAACATAAAGAGGTCCTTTATATCGTGTTACATCACAACGTTTACGATTTTCTTGGTAATACTCATGCAATGTGCATAAACAATATGGCTGTGACTTAGCAAAATCTGATGAGATTGCAAGCCAAGGAAAAAAACAGGTAATCCTGGTAGGAAGAAGAGCTGTTTAACTCCTTTCTTCTTATCCTTTAGAACCCTAAGAAAGCTGTGACTTCCACACAAGAGGCTGAAGGTCTAAAGCTCAAAACTAGTATAACCACTTACTGTATTAGTTGGCTGTCAATTATTGACAGTTCCTTCATTTCACACAAGGGTTAACCTTTGTTTAGTGACATAAATTTGCATTGTTTTTTTCCATGCAAATAAAAATGTCTAGAAAAGTCCAATAAAGGCATGACCAATTACATGCAAAATTGCAACACATCTTTTTCAACAATTTGAACACATTAATTTACATCACATATATACAAAACATGTTTAAACAGAAATAAAGCATTCTCTTGAATTAAATTATATATGTTAGTATAAAAATTTTCTCTTTGTAGGGAGGCCCTCTTAACTTCCAGACTTCTGCAACGGCACTGAGTCTCCGCAGTGCTTGCCGTGGGCGAGTGTCTCAGAGTCCAGGATGGGTGATAGCATATAATCTCACACCGTAAACACTAAGGACAGCTGGCTCTTCTCACGGATCAGGGCACTGTGACACGTCCATTCACTGACCTCCATTTAGAATACACTCCAAGTCTGTGATCAGCATTGTGGTCTAGCTTTGCCAGGACAGCTACTTCTTTTAATACTCTTCAATTGGAGCTAACTCTGGCATGAGGTTTACAGATATGTTTGTATACAACCTATCAACCAGTATTTTTGGCGTATATATTAAATTGTTCAACCCATCGATGTACTGACGCTCTTTTGAATACCTCAGTAACTTATACCTACAGTGTTAGAGAAGAAAATGAAAAATAACGGCAACGTGTTTAAAAAGAAAAAACTGCTGATGAATATGCTCAAGGTCATTCTTGTAATTACAGTGCTCAAAGCTCTGTACAATTTTAATTCTTCATGCATAGTTAAAAATCCTTCTAAACCAGAGCACCTAGGTGGTTCAGTCAGTTAAGCATCTGGCTCTTCGTTTCGGCTCAGGTCATGATCTCACGGCTTCACGGGTTTGAGCCCCACATTGGGCTCTGTGCTGGTAGCATGGAGCCTGCTGCTTGGGATTCTTTCTCCCTCACTCTTTGCCCCTCCCCCACTTGTGCTCTCTCTCAAAATAAATAAATAAACTTAAAAAAAAAACATTCTAAACCATTCTAAATTAGCATTTTTACTAGCTTTAAAATGCCTCCTGAAAAAATTATTTTGCACACTTACAACTTAGGCATCCTTAAGAAATAAAATATTTTATGTTGATGCTTTATGAAGTAATATGTTTTAAGGAAACACTTTTTATTTTTATTTTTCTTTAATGTTCATTTATTTTTGAGAGACAGAGAGTGTGAGCGGGAGAGGGGCAGAGACAGAAGGAGACACCGAATCTGAAGCAGGCTCCAGGCTCCGAGCTGTCAGCACAGAGCTCGATACGGGGCTCAAACCCACAGACCGGGAGATCATGACTTCAGCTGAAGTTGGACGTTTAACTGACTGAGCCACCCAGGCGCCTCCAGGAAATAGTTTTTATATAAATGGTAACCTGGGCTTTTTAATATAACATAAATACATATGTATATCTCTTTTCTTTATATAAAGAAAAATAACATCAACAGACAAGTCCCTGGAGAAGATTTTTCTCATTAATATAACATAAATACATATGTATATCTCTTTTCTTTAGATAAAGAAAAATAATATCAACAGACAATTCCCTGGAGATTTTTTTTGTGGGGTGCAATGCTTTTTTAAAAAATCTTTCATACATTAAATAATTTTGAAACTTTGTTATCTGAAAGTGATATTAAACTTACCGTCCTAAAAACTGGACTTCACCTCGATGGTGATGAGGAATAGATTTGTATTTCCCCAAGTCTCCCTCTGGTCTTGTTACATTGTATCCAGCATAGTGAACTCTATAATACATGGAAATGAAAATATCAGGGAATAAAATCTGACATAAAATTGATTACGTGAGTTCAAGTTAAAATGCAAAAGAAGGATGCCTGGGTGGCTCAATCAGTTAAGCGCTGACTCTTGATTTTGGCTCAGGTCATGATCTCACGGGTGTGAGCCTGAGCCCCACACATCAGGCTCCGTGCTGGGTGTGGAACTTGCTTGGGATTTGCTCTCTCCCTCTGCCCCTTCCCCACTTGTGCTCTCTCTCTCAAAAAAAAAAAAAAAAATTAAAATGCAACAGAATGAAATCATTACAGAGTTGTCAATTTCAAAAGGCACTCTTTATTTTTCCTCCAAATTTTTATTTAAATTCCAGTTAGTTAGCATACAGTGTAATATTAGTTTCGGGTGTAGAATTTAGTGGTTCAATACTTACATACAACACCCAGTGCTCACATCACAAGTGCCCTCCTTAATACCTATCACCTACTTCACCCACCCCCTACCCACCTCCCCTCCAGTCACCATCAGTTTGTTCTGTAAAGTGAAGACAGAAGGCATTCTTCATGAAGAAAGGGACAAACACAAAATAGGATTTAGGAACCTCAAAAATTTTCCACCCCCACAAAATCTTTCCTCAGAATGGCAAAGTGCTATTTAACTACTAAAAGGAAATTTACAGAAAACTCTATTAAGCAGTTTGTACCTCAACATACCTATTCCAAAGGTCATCATCTTCTCCTCCCCATCCCCAGAAGGCATTAGGAAAACCATTGATCTTTTTAAATTGTTCCACTGTCAGTCCACTTACACCACCAAAAAACTCTTTATATGGAAGACTAAAAAGAAAGCACAATACAGCATTCTAAAAATGAAATCAAAACAGTTTGCCATATGAAATCAAGTTTTCAGTCTTATATGTGCTTTGCAAAATACACTCTTATTTTCCATATAAACAACTGTGCTGATTAAATCATATTCTGGGAAATGTAAAGTGCACCAAAAAACAAAACATTTTTATATTCTAGTGAAGCATCTAAATGTGTGAGGTAAAATGCAAAATAAAACACTTGTGATAACTGAAATTTAATATTCAATATTGTTACTTTGTCAGACTCAAAACCCAGTGTTCAAAAATTGTATGAGATTTCCACACCAAAGTAAACTTGCTTAAATACATCAATAGTTGTTCATGAAATGTTAGATGTTGTTAAGCTAATAAAATGTCCTAAATTAATTGAACTTAATTATAAATGTGTTATTACAGAGGCTGGGATAAAAATAAATTAATAAAGACAACTCTAGCATTTAATTTTGAAATGACTAGCTGCCTGTTCTTATGATAATCATACCTGCTTGATATGATACCATAATACTCATGGGTATTTACAAATATATGGCTAATGTACTAATATATATAAATGCATATTAATATGTATGTACTAATGTACTAATATATAGATAACGTACTAATATACTAATATATATATATAAATGACTTTATTGAGATATAGTAGACATATAACACATTATACTCATTTTAGATGTATGACAAAATGATTTCACATATGCATATACTGGAAAATGATTACCACAATAAATCTAGTTATTATCTATCACCACATAGTTATAAAATTCTGGGGCGCCTGGGTGGCGCAGTCGGTTAAGCGTCCGACTTCAGCCAGGTCACGATCTCGGGGTCCGTGGGTTCGAGCCCCGCGTCGGGCTCTGGGCTGATGGCTCAGAGCCTGGAGCCTGTTTCCGATTCTGTGTCTCCCTCTCTCTCTGCCCCTCCCCCGTTCATGCTCTGTCTCTCTCTGTCCCAAAAATAAATAAACGTTGAAAAAAAAAATTTTTTTAAATTCTTCATTTTCTTGTGATGAGAGCTTTTAAGATCTACTCTCTTAGCAACTTTCAAATATACAATATAGTATCATTGGCTCCAGTCACCATGCTGTACATTACATCCAAATATTTACTTATCCTACAACTGAACGTTTACGTCTTTTAACCCCCTTCAATCCTTTTGCCCCCCCCCCCCCCCCCCCCCCCCCCCCCACTTCTGGCAACCACCAATCTGTCCTCTGTATCTGTGAGTTTGGTTATTTTTTAGATTCCACATACAACTGAGATCATACAGTAATTGCCTTGCTCTGAGAAATGACTACCTGGTAGTTTTTAACTTGGATTTTATTTTCCTTATCTTTCTTTAACTCATATTCCAAGGAATTTGTCAAACTAAGTTGTTCGTTTACATATTGTTTTTCTGATCTCAAGGTAGCATCCTTAGACTTAGTTCTGAATAAATTCCTGTGGCCCCAAAATGCTATTGGGAAGCAGCATGCCACAGCCCCTACAGAGGCCAGGGAGGGCCAGTGGGGAAAATGTGGAGGGCCAGTAGGGAAAACACGACCATGCATAGCTTGTGTAAATCAAGATAAGGGAAATCTGGCCAGGACTATAGCAAAGCTGCCTCAGACAGAGGGAGAGAGCAGATCTCATTTTTTGTCGGAGGGACTCTCACCTCATTCCCCGCGGGGAAGAAGTGCTGTGTGCCAGGTGAGATCTTGTGTGGCCACGGAAGAAGGGAGAAGCAGCTCCTGCATGGAACTCACTGGTTGCAGGAGAAAGCAATCTTGGCCCCACCATGGACCAAAAGCACCCAAAGACAATAAAAGCAATACTGACTCCAAAGACAATCACTGCCCCAGGAGACTGCACAGGCTCACACTTGGGAAGTAAGGATTCCATAGTTATAACACCAGTTGGGGTTCAACAGGGTCAAGAGGCATTCATGGCACTGTTGTGTTTCCCATACCAGTCAGTTATTGTTCCCCAGGCTAGTGGTCTGAGAGAAACCTGAAGATCAGCAGAGAGGCAGATATAGATAAATGTGTGTGTCTGTGCATTGATCAACATGTACAAATTGGCAAGTACGTTAATTCCACTTATTGTTCTGCTTGAGTGGAAATAATCAACTGTACTATAACCAGATGGAGAAAGATTAGATAAAATGAAGGTAGAACAAATAAACTAAAGAAGAGGAAACAGAAGATCAACAAAAAAATCTAGTAGTATTTACCTCACACTGTCCAAAGGGAGAGAGTCACTAATCTGGGGGCCTGGGCTTTTCTGTCAGCAGCCATCAGAGTGTGAGCACCATTAAGGGGCAGAGATCCTTCATCAGGCTTCATCTCATGGCCTGAAGTCTACCCACTATCAGGCCTATTCCTTAATCTGCTGCCATTCTCCCTAAAGTACAGTCTAATCTCTACTCAAACTTCCAAGATACCCTACTAACCGTGGGGTTAGTCTAGGTAGATCTGAGGATCATATTACATTAAAAGTTAATGTTTTCAAGTAAGAACAATCAATTGAAAATTTTTAGTTTATATGATCTATATAATGTTTTTTAGTGAAAATCAGTTACTCTGGATCTAATTTGACTGTATTAGGCTAACCAAAACAGAGTTTCCAACAACCAGATCCTGAACCTGGATGATCTTCCCCAAGCCCATGGTAATGTCGGACTTGGAGTTCAGACACTGCAATAGTAAGGAAAAGGTTTTTTAATAATGACAAGCAAAAAAAAAAAAAAAAAAAAAAGGCATTCATTTCCTATCCTAGTGCTGATTAACCTAGTCATGTCCAGGAGACTGTCTGCCTTCTCTAGTGTGCAGGTTGGGGAGCAGGCAAAACTGTGTTGTAGGAACCATCTGCCCTGCTCTAGGCTGCCTGTCTTCTCTCCACTTCCATCAGCCAGGAAAACTGTGATGACGTAAATGCTTCTGTGTCAATTTCAGTTACTATCAGCGCCGATGACTTTTCATTTCAAGGTACATGAAGTCAGAGAGAGAAAAAAAAAACCACCATAAAAACCCGGCCTTCTACTATTAAAGGCAAGACAAGAACCCAGAACTCAGAAAGAGAATGACACACTGCAGAGAAAGGGCCTTCCCTGCACTAAAAGAAACCACGGGAAAAGCGGAAGCAGAAGGGAGCCGTCTATGTGTGCTATGTGCGCCTACGCAGGGCAGGCCCAACATCCGTGATCTCACACAGCCCTAGGGAAGGGCTGACTCCAAGAAACAAGAACACCAGCAGCAGAGGTATGGGAAACTAACCAAGTCCTATCACTGCTGAATGGGGAACCAAAAGTTAAGTCCACATTTGCTTGATGTAGAACCCAGGTTTCTCTCTCCCACCACCCCACATGCAAACTTCTGAGTGAGGAAGCACCCAGAGGGCAGGCAAGTGACTCTATATCCTGGCTCCCTGTGAGGACGAAGTGGAGTTAAAGACACTCTTTAGGCTTCTGAGCCCTCTCAGATCCAGGCACAGTAACAGAACTCCCACGTCAATGATACGACTTTGTGAGTCTACTGTATGGCATCAGGAGGACTGCGTATTACTCACATATACATGTATTTATCCAGCTTTGCTGCAAAATGACGCGGCATTTCTCCACAACCGTAATAGTTTCGGTCATTTTCGGGCAGATGATCCACATCGTGGAAGATTACGCAGTCCCAGACACTGTCCTTCATGGCCTCTTTGAAGCCCACATTGAAGAGCATCGCACGGTTAAAAGGCTGTGTGCCGGTCTTTCCAGAGAAAAACACAAATACGGTCAGCCTTTGTCATCTGGCTTTTTTCTAACTTGTTGATTCAGGGTGAGATAATAATTGTAAATACATCCAAATCAACTACATAAAATGAAATATTTCAGGATCTTCAAATATGCAGATACACTATGTTCTTTCGTGCTTTGGTTCAGAGAAGAAAACACTGTTGTTATCTAGTGTACTGTCAGATCACCAGATTTACAGAATGATGTAATTCATCTTTCTGTTTTACTCCAAATATATCAGAATATAGATCATTTATGATGAGGGAAAAAAAGCCATGAAAAATAATACAGGTTCTATTTTTTAGTGGTTTTCCATGTGTGTCAAGTCTAAGAGAAGCAGGAAATGAACTGTGACTCGGCATGCAGTAGCCCTTCTGTTCTAGAACAAGGCCAAAGAGAGCTAAGTCCCTATTGTTAATGCTTACAATAAAGACACAGACATATTCAGAGACGAAAACAATCGGAACTTATTACACGAAACCCAACTTCTTTATTACAACCATTTTCTTTTATTATTAAGAAAAGTTGGGGCGCCTGGGTGGCGCAGTCGGATAAGCGTCCGACTTCAGCCAGGTCACGATCTCACGGTCCGTGAGTTCGAGCCCCGCGTCAGGCTCTGGGCTGATGGCTTGGAGCCTGGAGCCTGTTTCTGATTCTGTGTCTCCCTCTCTTCTGGCCCTCCCCCGTTCATGCTCTGTCTCTCTCTGTCCCAAAAATAAATAAAAAACGTTGAAAAAAAAAATTAAAAAAAAAAAAAGAAAAGTATATTAAAGTTCCCAGGCAACAACCACTTTCTGTTTTTATTATTCTTGCTTATGATAAAGACCAAGGGCACTTTAAGGGACAAGAAAATGGGAACTTATTACACAGAACCTAACTTCTTACAGAATAACCACTTCCCCTTTATTTACGAGGAAAGTTTTATTAAGGTGCATCGGCAGTAAAAAGTTTCATTCTATTAGGGGCGCCTGGGTGGCGCAGTCGGTTGAGCGTCCAACTTCAGCCAGGTCACGATCTCGCGGTCCGTGAGTTCGAGCCCCGCGTCAGGCTCTGGGCTGATGGCTCAGAGCCTGGAGCCTGTTTCCGATTCTGTGTCTCCCTCTCTCTCTGCCCCTCCCCCGTTCATGCTCTGTCTCTCTCTGTCCCAAAAATAAATAAACGTTGAAAAAAAAAAATTAAAAAAAAAAAAAGTTTCATTCTACATCTGAGGAAAATTAAAGAGCCATTATCCATGCCTTAGCAATATTTCTCAAAATCATTTCCAAAGACAGCAAAAAAGGACAATGACAGGAGCAAATGAGACACATAACATGGTCACCACCAGAGTGCTGCCTCAGGAGTGAGAAGTGATGAATTTTTAGTCCCGAGTCCCACACTAACTTGAGGTAACAGAAATCCCTTTACTTTTTACAGCTTCCTTCTTCACCAATGAAAAGGAGAGAACATACAGGAAAGGGAATTAAATTATAAGGTCATTACTGGCACATCAACATCAGCTTGAACAAACTCCTTTCCTTCAAGGTTTTAAAATTTTGTTTTTATTAAATGTGGACATAATATTTAATAGCTTATCATAAAAATAAGTTCATCTTCCAAAAGTAAAGCATTTCCCCTGCTCTAGTAGTTTATACTAGTACTTTTCTCCATATTGCAAGGTAATAAGAGTTCTGATGTTTCCCTGCTTCGTTAACTTTAGAAGCCGTCCACTGACTTCGTACCGTGGTCATTGAAGATTCACACCACCACGCTCACTGCCCCTCCATCCATTTTCCCAATGTAGTTATATAATAATTTTTGGTAAAAGCAATAGTATCTGCATTATTAGGACTGCATAAATATTTCTGGAGTGTTGAGTGAATTAGGATTCCACTTTCTTTTTCAAACTGGGATTAATGACCGTCTTCTGTTTTCTTAGTTTTCTATGTAATTATTATTACTCTGTACAAAAACCTCAATAGATATGTCCTCTACTTATTAGTAATTGATGTAGTTCAAACACATCAAGTCACCTATCAATTCCTTCTCCACCCCCTCAAGCCCGACTCCAGCTCCCGCTGCCCTTGATTCTTGCTCCAGTTTGGACTGGTCTGACAACATGTGACTCTCATCCTAGGACTTTGTTCCCTACATCACCCGTTTTGATTTGGCTTTCTCTATTTGCTAAGGCACACCCTTCAACAGCTTCCTAAGTAAGGGTGCATGAAAAAAAAAAATATATATATATATAGTCAATGAATGCTTAAAAATGCCATCCGTCTACCCTCACACCTGATTGATGTATGGGCTAGGTAAAAACTTCTAGGTTAAAAAATCAATTTCCCCTAGAATTATAAAGTCATGGCTCAACAATCTTCTAGCTATCAGTGTTACCAAGAAGATTCATAACCACTGGTAATTTTTCCTATAGAACCTTCTCGATATCTTGTCTTTTTAATTTGTATTCTAAAATTTTGAAATAAAATGCTTCACAGCAGGTCAGTATTTTATTTGCATACACATGTGAGCCCCTTTAATCCAAAGACATGTCTTTCCTTCTGGGAAATTTTCTTGTATTATTTCTTTGGTCATTTTCTTCCCAGTCCCTCCCCAATTTTTTTCTGCTCTATTTTTCCAGAACTCTGCTCAGCAAGTCTACCACCAAGTGTGAATAGGGAATGCCAACGGCACTGCACCGGCGCCTCATCTCTGCTCCAGGACGTCTGGGCCTCAGCTGGGGGACCCACTTCCAAGGTGGCTCACTCCCCCAGCCGGCAAATTGCTGCTGCCAAGATGATGTGGTTTCCTCTCCACAGGGCTGTTCGAGTGTCCTCATGACCTGGTAGCTGGCTTCCCTGAGAAAGTAATCCAAGAGACCAAGGCAGAAGCAGCAAGGTCTTTTATGACCTGCCCTCAAAAGCCACATGCTGTCCTTCTGCAGCTTGGTTGCCCACGCAAGTCAGCCCGTATTCGCTGGAGACCACTCAGGGGCCCAGTTACACAGAGGCAAAATCCCTGCGGGCCATCTTGGAAGTGGTTACCCCCGTGACATTCTGTCCTGATTGATCTTCTTAACTTCTTATGTTTTAGTTCTATTTTCGGAGTTATTTTCTTAGTGATCTTCCAGCATTCTACGTTTTGTTTTAATAATGACGTTTTCTTTTACAGTAACTTCCTTATTCTGACTATTCTTCATGATGTCCTATTTTTGCAGATTCATGATCTTTATTCTCTGTGGATACTGATTATGAGTTTTTGTTGTTCTTTGAAGATTTTATCTGTTTCCTTCACTGCCTCTATTATCTACTCTCCCTCTTGTTGGATCGTATTCCTGCCTGGAATCCACTCCCCATTATTCTAGTCAGGGCTGCCCCAACTTCACCTCCTCTGAGAGGCCTTCCCTGAACACTCTATACAAAAGAACACGTGTCCATGCCCTTACTGCTCTCTTTGCCCTGATCTTTAGCCCCGAGCACCACCTGCCACATCATGAACGATTCACTGCCCATCTCTCCTCACCAGAACGAGGGGCCTTGCCTTGGTTTGTTCCCTGCTGTATCCCTGTTGTTGAATGAATGAAAGGGCTTCATGGAGGTGATAAAGCGATGAGCTGGCCTTTTCCTTTGGAGATGTCTAAGTACAATATCAGGCATCTCCTTTCTGAGGCTAATCTATTTCTCTAATAAAGACACAAGTTATGCTCTGTTGTCAGCTGGAGGGGCTGGGGGGGATTCATTTCTGAATCCCCTGCTGGCTTCAAAAACCCCAGACAGAGAAAAGCCCTGAGGATCCCCAGGGTCCGTATGCAGACTCACTCAACCCCCCTCCTGCTTCGAGGCCCCACAGCCTGGCTGTGCTGGCACAGTCAGGACTTTGGTGTGGTTTCTCCACAGGATAAACTTTCATTTCTTACAAGACACAACAATCACCTGGCAGCACGAGCAAACATGAGGAACTGGGAATGTGACTGTTTTGTAATCAAACTTTTTAAATCAATCCCGTGACTTTATGGCCAGTGCTACGGTCCGTCTGTGACATCTCTCAAGTGCCGGGACCTGCAGGAGCTTGTCCAGCAGACTGCCTCCATTCTTGTCACAATCACCCTCAACAAGCACGGGGCTTCAAACATCCCCTGCTTTGCTAAGGGAGTCATCAGTGCTCCATCTACTCCCTGACTTCCAGAAATGTGTTGAAATCTCTCGATGACCATCACTTTGTCCTTCTGGTTTAAAACCTTTTTTTCTTTCACTCTCATTTTTGGTGTTTGGAAAGGAGAAGTGGTAAATATGTGTATAACCTCCCACGTTTAACTGAAGTTCTGAGCCGAACTTCAACTGCTTAGCACTTCTGGGCACCAGTCCAGCAGAAAAGCCACTCTTCTATTTCATATGTGGTAAAGATGTTACTACCTCAACACCACCCACTATCAACTACATGGGCCTGAATTAATATCGATCAAGGCTGAGACTTAGACTTAAGAAGTTTATAAAATATGGATCTTAGCTGCTTTGCAAAGGTTGCTCTATCACACACACAAAATAATTCAGTGGTTCTGAACTCTCGGAAGAATATCCCTTTACAAACACTGACACTGTGCCCTCTTCGATAGCTCAGCTGGGAGAGTGGAGGACCATGAAAACACGGATGCAGACGTCTCACCTCCCAACACATTAAGGAGACTGAAATTTCAATAAAGGAAACTAGCAGTTGGTAAAACTGACCTAGAAGTTTTTACTTATGGCTATCCTGAAAGTAGCTAGAAATTGTGATTTGTTATCAGGTAAAAAAAAAAAATCCATTTTCATAGTACAGGTTGTTACATTAAAAAGTACATAGATGTACTATATGCATCATCATATGCACAGGAACAAACCTGACAGGGGTAATTTACACACAGGGAAGTGTAAATTCTAATAAATAGCAAGCATTCACAGGGGTAAAAATAGAGGCAAAAAGCTAAGAACAGATCTAAAATAAGCCACAAAGGAGCTGGAAAAACATACTAAATATAATAATCTTAGGAACAAAACTTGAATATTTTCCACACGAAATACCCATAAGCATCTAATAATATAAGCTAGTCTACTGATGTAGACTAATATAAGCTAATCTACTGATGTAGATTTTATGTCTACTGATAAATAAGGAAATACATTTTTAGTCAGGTTTAGTGTGAGTAAAAAGAAGGAGTATCAGGATAAAATGAGGTTATCAATATCAAGCCCAAAGTAGCCAAATTACAATATATTTGAAATACAAACAAAATACACATGTTAGAAATGCTACATAGAAATCACTGATAAAATTCAGCAAATGCCCTAGTGTTTGGGAGGTGGGGTGGGGGAAAGATAAGTTAAGAAATCCAAGATGATACCTTAATATAAAACTAGGTAATGACAGGAATGGAAAAAAACAAAAGTATGGCAAATATCTCCAAAGGGTTCAAATAAGACTGAAAGAAATTGTATATACGGAATACTGAGACATGAAGAATATTTATGGAGAAAAAATTAGCTGATAATATGAAAAATAATTCAAGAACAACATTTCACCTTAATAGGTAAGACATGATGATTAAAAATGATAGGAGCATATCAACTGATAAATGGATTAACAAAATGTGGCATATATAATACGCTTAATCCCAAATGAGATTTTACCAAGATATAAAACCAAAGATTCACCCTAAACTAAACATTTTTAATCCCACCGTATCGAAGAGTTCAAGTTCCACTATACTTACCATTCTGAAAAATATTCTCACCTGTTCAATGACATAAAAGGCAAATTCCAGCCTCTGTTTCTGGAGCATTGGAATCAGATGCAAGAAAAAAATTGGGAGATGTTCATGGCGATTCCGGAAAGGAATGAGAACTGCCACCTTAAAAACAAAATAGTCACATATGTAGACAAATATTGCACAGCAAGCCCTGGAGGTAAAGATAAAAACTGATCCTTAAAAATTTCTGAAAATTTTAAAGTCAAACCTTCATAGATTTTCTCACTAGAGATCCAACAGTGAGAAAAAACAGACCCGGCCTTTGCCTTTGTTCCATTTCCAGTCTTGTGAACCTGGAAGGTGTAAGTGGGTTCTGAGGGCCATTCCTTACATTGTGATATTTATTTATCGTATGGTCACCATGGAAGTCCTAGAAAGACTTCAAAGGCCTGATAAAATCAGGTTTGGGGACGGCAAAGACTACTGTGGAGAGTAGACTGGAGAAAGCCAAAAATCGATTCAGCGAGCTGGTTAAGCTAAGAGGTAATGGAAGCTTGAACTGAGGTGAGGGTGGAGAAGAAGAGAAGTACATGAATTTTTGGAACATGTGAGAAGTGAATTAACAGGACTGGTTTATGGATTGGATATAAGGAGGGTGGGGAAGGGATGTGTCAAGAGTAACTTCTAGGTTTTAAATTGGATCGTAAATAATAAATTCATGATTTTAAAATTGAATTTAAAAGACATTCCATTTGAATATCTACTATCTTACACATGGCTTATTCAGCCTAGAGTTATTTTTGAGAAATATAACAGATATATCATAGAAGTTTCATAATAATATTAGTTATTTTTCATTTAATCAAAATGTAAAATTAAATTTTTGATACATTTTATGTTTTTCAGTGGTAGGATAATACTGAGTTTAAAATGAAATTGATAGTAAAATTACATTAAAATGTTAAGCTTAACAAAGAAAAAGTAATGTAAGCAGTAGAAAACAAAGAAATTCGTCCAAAGAAATGTAAAGAACAAAAGAAAAAACACATATATGGAAATTAAGTAGTTTTTCAGTAAATGGATGTTTCTCCTAGGGGGAAAGAAAAATTATTGGGGCTCTTAAAAGCAAGACTAAAAAACACCATCTATATATAAAATAGGAATAAATGAATAATTATTAACCACCACTTACTCAAATCCTCTATTTCTTGGATCCAAGATTTGTCATACAAGCTAAATTACCCTACGATTTAGACTTTGTCCTTGAAAATGATGAAATGTTTTCTAAACATTGCTTTTCTTAGCTAAACTGGCTTTATTATAATTGTGAATTTTCTAATGCAAATTGAAATAAAAACAAATGTTTTGTACAGATTATAAATCCCCAAATCATTAGATTTTCAAAGAACATAACAGTCAAAATATATCTAATTACAGTATCTATGTGTCACTTTATATTCTGGATTTTAAAATACAGTTTAAACTGGTTATAAGAGAAAACTTTGTAGGAACATTATATCTGGGATTTACTAAAATTTCACCTATAACAAATAATTTTTACTACTGAATGAATAAATGTAAATAATTGAGAAGGCATAGGTTCAGGACCTGATCCTATTTGTAAAATCAGGTCATGACGTTAGACACAGTCAACAGAAAATGGTAACATTTACGAATGTATTTTACATTACCAGGATAAATAGAGAAATTTTTAAATTATTAAAATCATTTCATTTTAAAAAACCCACAAAAGATAGTTTAGCAAAACTGAAGATGTCTAAACTAGAATCACCACCACTAGTTTTCCCTAAATGCTGATGAGACAGCAGAAAAAGAGACAATGGCTGCTATGACACTGATATTTTCATGTGTGCACTATTTTATTTTCAGTGAGTTGTAAGAACTAAAGAGGTTCTGGTGCCTCCCTGCCAGCCGCACTCTTAATCCCATTCCCTTCTGGTTCACCCGTAAGGTACCTCTTGAATGGAAGGACCACAAGGTTGCCGGAGCAAGGCTAACTCACATCCAAGAGTCTGCCTACCCCCAACATGGCAGCCACTGCTCATTCTACACACATCCCACTGACTGGGGACCTGCTGGTGGGTGTCCAGCATTCATTGCTGGCATAGTCACAGAACTCCCAAAGCAACACAACTCCCAAGGCAGCTAGGGACCCCTACGTTCACTCTTAGGAGAGCAAACGACTATGAAAAGTAAAAGAAGGGGAAGAAGTCAGATGGCAAGAACAAACCCCTACCACTGGCTTTACCAGATGTGAACAGTGTGGTAACTTCTGCAGAAGTAAGGGTCAAGCTTGCCCTTCCTCATTCTGAATTTGGCCACAAGGCAGCCGCCTGTGACAATGTAAATGGGCTACAAAAGCAGTTAAGGCGAATTATTTAAAGGAAGATATTTAAAGGAAGAAGCTATTAAGTAGCTGCCGAGTCCACATTAAAGATGGTCCACATTGGGGCGCCTGGGTGGCGCAGTCGGTTAAGCGTCCGACTTCAGCCAGGTCACGATCTCGCGGTCCGTGAGTTCGAGCCCCGCGTCAGGCTCTGGGCTGATGGCTCGGAGCCTGGAGCCTGTTTCCGATTCTGTGTCTCCTTCTCTCTCTGCCCCTCCCCCGTTCATGCTCTGTCTCTCTCTGTCCCAAAAATAAATAAACGTTGAAAAAAAAAAAAAAATTAAAGAATGTTTAAAAAAAAAAAAAAAAGATGGTCCACATTAATTAAATACAATTATGCTGAGTGATGGGTCGAATATATAAGAATAGACAAGGTCGTAGCCTCTAAATCAGCAATTTGTTCAATGAAGCATTTAAAATACCAAGACTTGTGGGTTTTTTTCTTAACCTTACAAGGAAACTGAGAATATTATAAAAGAAAAAAACTACCAGTGTCTTGGCAAATTCAAAATAAGTAAACTGTTGTCTTAATAGCAAATAAATGGCCACATTTTAATGAGACCATTATCAAATATTTTGAACATGCCTAAAGCAAAGTTTTTATTAAAATAAAGCAAAACAGTATCTTAAAAATTCATTTGGCATGTCCCTTCTTGTGGCGGTGGAATGACATTCTCAACAGTTTACAAATTATTGTCTAGAAAACAAAGATCTCAGAGTTCTGCAAGAATATATTTGAGGTTTAATAACCTTTGCTTCAGGACATTTCTCACATGTGCCCTAATTTGCTGTGCGAGCCACTCTCCCATTGATGCATCTCCAGTAGAGACAGACAACATCTGGTCGTTATCTTCTGCAAAACAGCACTTCATCTTCACCAATCTCTCCTCGCCACCTCTTGTTCAAGCAAAATTATCCCATTCAGTTTGCTCCCACTTTAAGCCACTAATCTTACTGAATTTATGCACCTACATTTCTTGCTTGCTTATGTGCTCTTATACTCACCATGAGATTAGCAAGAAAAGTGTTTACTACATACATTTTCCCCACTAAGTTTTTGTCCTACTTTCAAACTTCAGGCACACCACCGGCTACAGTGTCCCTAGACGACCCGGCTGCAAACTTGCCTACTTGAGGGGTGCGGTAGCTCTGTGCCACTGACGAAGATGGAACACAGTAGAAGTTGCTGTGCTCTCTCTTCGTCAGTGGTTTCCGGTCCATCGTCCTCATCCTCCCCATTTCCAGTGTCTGCGGGAGCTTCTCAAACAGGAGGCACTTGATAAACAAAAAAAAAAACAAAAACAAAAAAAAAAACAAAAAAAAAAATGCAGGTTCTTGTCCCTTTCCACCAATAAAATCAGAATATCTGAGGACTAAGTTCAAGAATATTCACTTTTACCAAACACCCTGGGTAGTTCTGAAATAGATGCTAAGACTCATCTTTGAGGACTAGATATGGAACCCTGCCTCTGAGCAGACACCCACAGCAGGCAGCTGCCTGCTTCTTTAAGCCTTTAGGCTTTAGACCTCCAGTCCAGACCTCCACCTGACCCCTGCATGGAAAAGCAAGGTCACAGGTAAACACTTCACCTTTTAATGTCCAGAAAAGCATTATCATCTTCCTCTTCCAAACCCCTTTAGAAATAAGCTTGCCTGTATAAGGCCTCCAATCTGTGCTCCAACCCGTTTTCCACGGGAACCTGTAGTGTTCAAAATACCTGAGAATTGCTGAAATCACTCGGTTTCAAAGATCTCAGTTCCAATTAATTGGCCATTAATGAACTTAGTTGTTTTGTTTTTTTTTTTTTAAGAAAAAGAACCTCAAATATTAAGAATCAAGTTGGTAGCAGATGTTTAACATAAATCTAGTAATTCCTTCTTTCCCTCTCTCTTAACTCTGTTCCAAGATTAGAATGGGACATCATTAGAATGTAAACAGGTTGGGGGCAGGGAGAGAAGGGGAATGTCCTTAATTAGTTAAACACGGCAAGTACCAGTCACCTCTGAATCATGTCCAAATTTCTTCTCATACTTTTAGCTGCATAGCTCAGAACCAGAAACTGTATTCTGAGAAGGGTTTGCATCAAGTTGAAATAACAACAGCATTACCATACGGTTCCTAAATAAAATAAGCTTATTTTTAGATCCTTGAATTAGCTTGCTCTTGGGAACTCCACTTTCAATATTGTTACCTAGTCATTCACACGGAGTTTATAGTCTACTAAAATCTTTAAATAGAACTACTTGTGTGATATACCTTTCTCCCGGAAAGTGAGAAGAAGAAAGCAAACCATAAAATTTTAAATCCAATGTCTGATATAGACCAATGAAGGAAGAACAAGAACACTTAATGTTCCCAATCCCAAATTACTCTACCACAGCGCACAATGCACATCTAAGCAGTATGCTGTACCCCACCTAAACACGTCAGAAGACCAACCTCTTTGCTACCCCACAGCTGTTGAGATTAATGATGTTTTTTTCTCTTATTAGCATTCAACATACTCATCACCCAAGAAAAATAATTTATTTGCCCAGAATTTGTTTTAAAAGTAGAATTGTGTAAATTAGGTCCTATTTTATATACAAATGTGAGAAAAATCAATCATGAAATATGAAGATTCATTTATTAACGGAGTCTGACCAGACAACAGTAAAATAAATGATTTGCCAAAATTTGTACTGGAATCCATTTAAGTAGTTTCACAACTTCTTTGAGGCAAAAAAACAAACAAACAAACAAAAAAAACCACCCTAACATTTATTTAATAATTTAGAGCAAGGCTCTCTCTCCCTCTCCCTCTCTGCCCTTCCCCTGCTCATGCTCTCTCTTTCAAAATAAATAAATAAACTTAAAAAAAAATGTAACAAGACATTTATTTGTCTTGTAACCTCAATTCAGCAAAACTGGGTTTAGTGCTTACCTTAGACAAGATAATATAGTGTTATCTGGTGTTAGGAATGCAGATAGAAATAACACACTTCCCCAACACAAAGAGTTCAAGGCCAATTAAGTCAGAGCGCTTTTATCTACATTCTCCTTCACAGCAGTGATTTTTCTTTGTACCAAAAGACAAATATTTTAGCAAAATACTAATATTCAAAAGAGGAACTGAAAACTTTTCCCAAACTAAGGCTATATCACAATCCTCCAGGATATAACTATTGATTCAATCCTCTGTAGTTTTCACCTGAATTCTGTAAATGCTATTTCCTACTCAAACATAACCACCTTATAGGAATATATATATATATATATACACATATATATACACACATGTATATATGTGTATATATATATACATATACATATATGTATATATGTGTATATATATATACATATATACATATATGCACCCACTCGCGAATTTCACAGTACTGTGAGCAACTCTGATTTAAATCAGGGTTTACAACTGATTTTAAACCGCAGAGGCAGACCATTCCCTTAGAGTTTTTCAAACAAAACATTAAGAAGTCTGACAAGTCAAAAAGATAAAAAACTTGTGCTCTGCCTTCTGAAACAGAGGTGAAGAACCCAAAGTTCTCCTTTTTGTGTCCCACTGTGACCTGCAAGCAGCCTCTTGAGGATGCTGAGACTCTAAGAACACCCCAGTGTGAGACCCAACTGGAAGTCACAGTTCCAGGACTCGGTAGGGCCATGCCTACAGGTGACAATGAGCATTGAGGACAGCAGCAGGAGGCAGAAAAGTCAGAGCCTCTGCCCATTCCAAACAGAATGGTGACAAAAAAATCTGTTTTCCAAGCCAATCTCAAATGAGGCATTTACTACCAGGATCTCCAAGAGACAATGCACGAGCACATATTTTGTATATACGCAGAGGTGTGGTTACAGCCTTCCCAGGCAACACTATTAAATCCTATCTGAACTGTCAATACCTATACATTAAATACAAAAATTCTGTTGCCTTACATTTTCAAGACAAATATATGTCACTATATATTCTGAATCAAGCACACTTTTCCTCAAATGCACAGTAACAATTATATAACTTATGAAAAAATTTACCTCACCTTCCATCTGGGTTTACAGTCTTTAGGCCTCCAGTGACCTCCTGGCTCAATATCTAAATCCTTGGAGAAGAGTTGATGAATTTCATCAAAACTGATTTCACTTACATTGACATTGAGGAATCCCCCTAGAAGGTCAAACACGTGAAGAATTGTTTTAATACGAAGCAAGACAAACAACAATCGGTAGGGCTGATGGCATAACTTAGTTGCCAGGACAGTACAGTTTATTCCTGTTATCACCACATAACTGTTAGTATCATTCCCTTTCAGTTTTAGTTTGGATGATAAATTATAAAATCACTCCACTATCTTTGGTAAATCAGCCAAAGATAAGAGAAATCAAATTGTTTAATACAGCAAATATTTTTAATATTCTTTGGGAAACGTTTGCACGTCATTACAGATTAGCTTATTATTGTAATTTGACAATTTAGTCACATATTTTAAAACTACTTTTAATTTCCACATAGTCAACCTAGGTAGCACGAGAGCACAGTCTGTAAGTGTTAATTAAGCGGTTAGATTGGCAGGAAACTGCCAAATCCTACCTTCTGTGTACTGGGGACACTACTTAACTTCTCTGTGCCTCAGCCTCCTTCTTTGCAAAAGCAGATGGTAACACCTGCCTCCCCGTGTGGTTGTGTCCACTAGATGAAACAGTGCCATGAGAAGGATCAAGCAACAGCATCAACCACAAAGGTACACACTCAATATACGTTAGCTGTTCCTACTGTCCTCTACTGATATTTAAGAGAGAGAATTTGCAAACACAACTTAAGCAATTTATATTTTTAGCACCTACCCAGTATCCCCTTGATTTGCAAAACTGGAAAACTACAGGCTTTTAAGATATTCCCGGCCTACCAGGCACTCACTTTCTGAGTTAACAAATATATTACTGGAGGTGTTTTTACTACTAGCTTTTTTGTTGTGTACCACTGAAATGACAAATGACTCTTGGGTGGAAAGTCATTTCCATTAACTCAGTCGGAAACAGAACTGAGAACTAACAGAACTAAGTTAGGTCTAACCTCTTCATCTCATAAAATACATACCAACAAATGAGGTTTCCCATTTCAGGTCATCTGAGCCTGACTGGCCATGACTCCACATAGAAAACCTTCAATTCCTCTTTGAGAGAGCCCTCTCCTTTCCTCCTGTCGTTCTGTATCCTAAGGTTTCACAACTGCGTCTCTTCCCCTCCCTCCCTTCCTCCTAACTAGGCAGGAGTATCAGTAGCTTCCATTAAACACTCAGGCAGGCCAGCGAGAAGCATTGTAAAAACCAGATGCCAGGCGTCTGGGCGGTTCAGCCGGTTAAGCATTTGACTCTTGGTTTTGGCTCAGGTCTGATCTAGCAGTTTTGTGAGTTCGAGCCTCGGCGTAGGGCTCTGCGCTGACAGTGCAGAGCCTGCTTGGGATTCTCTCTCTCTCTCTGCCCCTCCCCACTCATGCTGTCTCTCTCTCAAAATAAATAAACTTAAAAAAAAAATTTAAAAATAAAAATAAAATACAATACAAATGTCTACATTTCAAAGGGTAAGCCGGGGGGAAAAAAGTGCAACCTTCTAATGTCTGCCAGTTCTCCTGACTAGTCTGTGGCCTTTTACCCTGCCTTTTGGGTGGTAAGATATGCAAAGTAGCTAATCTTAGAAAGATGAGGCTCACCTAAAAGGAAAGAGTAACGTATGAACTCAAAGAGAAAGGGGAGGTCACAGCGTAAGACTGATCAATATAAGTACCAGCTTAGCTGACAAAGACTGAATCTACCACTGTAATCAAATAAAATTCACACAAATAAATCTGATGCACTTAATGGTATGCATGATTGCTAAAATGATAGTCATTATAAATAATAGGCAGTTCATATGAGTAACTGAGGCTGGTATTCTATATGCACTGTTAAACCAATTTTTTTGGCCTTTTTTCCAGCTTGACTGCTGTAACAGCTGTAATCATCATTACTGTCAGCAGGGTCCTCCAGTCTCATTTGCTGTTGCGTTTTCATCTCAAACACACACGCACTGGCACTGGCAAACGAAGAGGCAAGTCTTACGTCTCTCTCCTCAATGGGCGGGGCCTCCGGTGCCTAACACTTAACCATCTCTAATGCATGAGGCATCCAGAGTCCAACCTCCCTCTGCCTGCCCCCCACGCACCGTCCTCAGAGGCCCTCAGCTGCCTTCCTATGTGCTTGCTGCTCCTTCCTCTGAAATCTTAATCTCATACTGGCTGAAGGCCAAAGACAACCCAGTGGCATGAAGTTGTCATGTCAGTGGTCACAGCAACAGTACTATTTGGGGGGTGAGGGGGGACGGATGGTAAGGGACAGGCCTCCAAGATAGGATGGCCACCACTGGGAACAGTAAAAGCATGATCCGAAAGAGAAGAGGAAGAAGAGGCACAAAATTAGTGGGGTGGGGTGCGATGAGACAAACAACTCTTTTTTTCTGAGCTGCTGCCTTGGCATTTCAAAGTATGATAACCATACTCACACCCAGAGTCTCACCATTGAGATAAGAATGCAACTTTAGGATTCCTGCCATCACTTCCTCCTTTGCTTTTCCCCAGGGCACCTTTTAAAATAATCACTTAGAGTTAAGCCCACCAAAAAGTTAAGTGACCTCTGCCCCAACCACCCTGTAAGTGATAGGTGCTCTCTCTCCTGCTCATTCAACCTGGAACAGAGGACTGCCTTTCCCCCAGCTCACCGAGCCCCCTTGCTTCTGGGATCTGGAAGTAATTAAATCTTGTGACTCGACTTCCTTTGTGTGGGTGTGCTGAAACTGTAACTCCAGTCAAAATGACTCCCTGGGTTTCATTTCCCCAAAGTGGGAGCTCAGATGCTGAGGGAGCGCCTGCCTGCCCCATGTGGGTGGCATCTGGGTATTCTTAATTCAATACACCAGTTCTACTTCTCAACACAACCGGTGATAATGATAGGACTGTGGGTGCAGTGTGTACCCCCATACAATGCCCTGGAGCTACAAATGGCTTACTAACTTCCTCTCCCAGACCACTCAGTCTCCCTGGGAAGGAACCCACTGCTTGCTTGCAGTCTGTGGCACTGTTTTTGCACCGCTGCGTACTGTTCACAAATCCCCACCCTAAATTGTCGATGCAGTGAAAGGCAGACTCCCCTGAAAAGCTGACCACCAGCAGGCTCCAGTCAGCAGTAGGTGTGTTTCCCACTAGTCCCTAAACAAGTCCCTGCTGTGTGTCAGGTCTGGAGGTAATCTGCAATACTCACATGCAAGAGTCCCAGCACCAGGCCAAGGTGAGTTAGCGGAAATAGCAGGACCCTGCCGCCTTTCCCCAGGCAGGGACAGTGCTCAGGGCAGGGCAGTGGCAGGGACACGGAAGGGAGTTCTTTTAGATTAGTGCCACAGGTGTGGCCAGCTGCTGGGCCCACGCTGTTGGTGGCTGGGACTAGGGTGTTGAGCTTGGAAAGCCAGCCCTAACACATGAGAGAGGTGACTCTACCAGGGGCATCACGGACCTCTGGGTGGACACAATGCTGAGGTCAACAACCTCCTATGCTGCCACAATGCTTGCTGCTGTCGCAAATCACCCCCCAACCCCATGGGATGTCAGGAGTCCCATCCTTGGTGTGGTACAGCAGGACACATTCTCGCTACAAAAGCAGGGCCCCTGAACACATGGTACCGGCTCCTCCCAAGTTCCCAGTGGAGGTTGAAAAACCACTAGACATTTGTAAGACCCCTGCTCAGATGGCCTGTTCATTACCGAACAGCATAGCATATCAACACACCTAATCACCGGTGCTACGTTCCTGAGGCTTGGGAGCTTTCCCCAGTACCTCAGCTACTGCTGCACTGGTGGAGGGGAACCCCGACCACTTGGAGGGTTGGTTGGAACAACCTAGAAAGGCAGGTGTGGCAGCACGAGTCCGGGAAGAGGCAACCTCCATCCCAGGTGTCCCCTGTCGCTATCCTTCCAACCAAAACGCCCAACCACCAGGGTGAAAAGAAATGGAGACAAGTTAATTATACAGAATAGAAATGCAAGGGTTTTCTAGAAAAATCTGCCCATAGGAAGGGGGAGAAGGGTGCAAATTGGCTCTTACAGGTCTTTGGAACTGGCTCTGAACTGTTGGTTACAGTGGCTGAGATGCGTGTCCTGGCCAGACTGGCCAAAGTCCTCAAAATTCATAACTTGAACCAAAAAAACAACCCAAGGTATTGAGGGCCTATTTTATTACAGACACCCTGGAGGAGCCTCTGGACTTGTCACCACAGCGACAGTACTCCCAAATGCGTCGAGCCACCAGGGCAGGAGATGCAGACAAAAACAGGAATAGACTCTCAGGAAGAGACCTCCCCCACAAGCCTCCGGAGTCCACAGAGATGAGAGGAAGAAGCTGCCTCACCGGATGTGTGTTTCTATGGCTTGGCACCAGGCCCGTCCGTCCATCACAGTTATTACAGCTCGGGTTCCCTGCGCGTAGACAAGCCTAGATGAAGCATGCCTCCGCTTATATAAAATTGGGATGGGCTAATGGGCATGCTTCCACGGACCCCCTTGGCTACTTCCAACCCAGAGGGTGCCCTCGGGGCCAGAATCTAAGGAGTTCTTCTTAAAGCACCCCCACCCAATTATAAGGCCATACTGTTACAATTCACAGCAATGCTAGATATGGCAAAATAGGCATTAGACCACATTAATGCTATAGCTAGACATGAAAAAGATAATTTTCCTGAAGCCCAAATCTTGTTTGCCAGTAAAGGCAAATGGCCCCTCTCCCCCCTTCAGCCAGGAACCCAACAGAGGGCCCCCGGAGATACTAGGGCTTCCAGGCCCCTTCTCAAGTCCCCATGGAGGAGTGGCACCTCAACTCAGCTCACTCTCTCATTAGATGACCAAAGGTCCCTCTGTGTGAGTGGTTCTGGAGATCACGGGCCCCTAATCCAGGACAGCTCAAATACAAGCCGGAAGCCTTTGCTCAGGCACTGTGGGCTCTTCAAGAGACCACCGGCCCACCTTGAAGGCAAATGTCATTACCGCTTGGAATGTCCCAGCCCTGGCACCAGGATCTGGGCTCCCAAACTCTGACCTCTGAGAGTAGAAGCTGCCAAGGCCTCTGCCCTAGGGACCCAGCAACTCCCCAGAGCTTGTCTCTCTTCTGGAAGGGACAATTACCCATACAGTTCCCTAATTATCCACTAGGACACACAAAATAGACAATCCTCCTATTCAAGTCTTCTGACAGTCTTAAATATTTTTTATACAATAGGCAGAAATCACAGCTTATTTTGAGAGTGCTAGAATTGCCAGACATCTTACCAGGCTCAACAAAGGCTGTTCCCGAGTTAGTGGCCTACGAAGCTGATATATTGATCCTGCCCCCATCTGACCAGCAAAAGGCTCTCCCTGTATGCCCCTGTGGCTTGCCTGACCTCTGTCCATGGTGCTCAACTGCTCTCATGCAGGACATTTTGCAGTACATTATGTGATGCTTGGCAGGAGCCCCCAGTGCCTTTTATAATCCTCCGTATCTGCCCAGGAACCAACACCACATGGATGCTTATGATCTACACCCTGTCCCAAGGAGAACCACCCCTGTGGCCTTGGGCCTCAATGCCCAACCATCCAGGAGGGACTTCCAACTTACTTTAGCTTCCCTGATTAAGCAGTTAGTGTCCACTGTGGGTCCAATGCCCTGGGGCTGTCATAGATACATGGCTCTCCATATGTGCACTTCTTCCCTCAACCTCCAATGCATTTGCCTCCGCGCCAGCCCCCATGAGTCCTGTCTATTCCTACCAGTGTACTTCAGTCTCTCTGGAGCCACCCTTACACATTGCTGAACAGGACCCCCCAATCCGTATCTCTGCCCCCTCACGTGAAAAGCATACAGTATTCAACTCCATTATATTGGGCACAGGTCTGCTGTTATCCCTCACTGGGACTGGGCTAGCTGCCACCCCACTAGGCACACGACAACAAATTATTAAGATAAACAGCAACCTGTCAGCCACCCTGCCAAACACACTGGACTGTTACACCAAAGCCCAGCCCTGATGCAGCAGACAGTTTTGGATAACCGTTTAGTTTTAGATTATCTACTGGCCAGGGAAGAAGCTATATGTGCTGTAAAGGGCCCATCTGCTGCATGAATATTAATAATTCTGGAAACATTCAGACACATTTACAAAAGATAGCCCAACAGGTATATGTATTCCATCATCTTACCCAAGTTTTTAAACAAATACCTACCTTAACCTTATCCAAGGGCTTTGGTTTATTTTCTTGGCTGGACCTCAACAAATGGAGAGGGTCATTACAAACAGCATTTCCAATTGTTGTCTATAGATATTGCTGACTGGCATTTTTGCTTTGCTTAAGTGCTTCATGTGCTGGGTGATCAAAACCCTGCCAGTGGCTTATAATACCTCCACCGTTCAGATAGTGCCTATGATTATCCCTAAAGATTAATGCCTGGGCATCACGGGGTCAGTTGTGATGAGAAAAACAACTATTGTTCTTCTACAAAAACAACTTTGTTTTTCTGAGTTGCTGCCTAGGCATTTCACACTATGATAACCCTGCTCACACCCAGAGTCTGTCACTTAGATAAGGACTTGAGTCTAGGATTTCCGCCATAAATTTCTTTTTTGCTTTTGCCAGGGCATCTTTTAAAATAATCACTTAGAGTTAAGCCCACCAAAAACTTAAGTGACCTCTGTCCCATCCTATAAGTGATAGGTGCTGGCTACCTTTCTCTATCTCCTGCTCATTCAACCTGGAACAGAAGACTGCCCTTCCCCCAGCTCACTGAGCCCCCCTGCTTCTGGGATCTGTAATTAAACCCTATGACTCTGTTTCCTGTGAGTGGGTGTACTGAAACTGTAACTCCAGTCAAAATGACTGCCTGAATTTCATTTCCCCAAAAGTGGGAGCTCAGATGCTGAGGGACTACCTGCCTACCCCATGTGAATGGCTTGTGTTAACCTCATCCAGCGGGTCACAATCTGCATATTCCTTTTTTTTTTTAATGTTTACTTATTTATTTGAGAGAGAGAGAGAGAGAGAGAGAGAGAGAGAGAGAGAGAGAATTCCAAGCAAGCTCCATGCTGTCAGCACAGAGCCCGATATGGGGCTCAATCCCACGAACCCTGAGATCATGATCTCAGCTGAGATCAAGAGTTGGATGCTTAAATGACTGAGCCACTCAGGCGCCCCTAATCTGCATATTCTTAATTCAATACACCAGCTCACTTCTCAACACAAGATGTTAGGGGAAAGATGCCATGCACAGAAAGTGAAGGGAAAAGGGAACATTACAGAGAATGGCCAGGAAGAGGCACGAAGCAGAAGAACTACTGGTGACATGGTTTCCAAACGATCCTCAGTAGAAAAACATCTCTCAGGGAGGATTTGGGGTCCTCCCACCACTGCACCCACTGAAGTGACTGTCACCTCCTTTACATACTGGATGTCCCCTTCAGGTTTCACTCAAAGAAGCATTCCAGTGCTTTAAAACCAGAAGAGGATAAAACTTTCTCTACATGTAAAAAAGTAAGCAATCAGCCAGACTAGCCCTCCTTTATTTCACTTGTTGAGATGCCAAGGCCAACTGAAGAAAAAGGACCCGCTGCACTCCACAGAGAACCCCCAATCTTCACTCAGCACCTGTGCTAACCTGAGCTTTTCCAGTGAGAACGTATGCTCTCTCCCCAATTAGAAATTAAAAAGTCAGGGCGCCTGGGTGGCTCAGTCGGTTAAGTGGTTTAGCGTCCAACTCTTGATTTCGACTGAGGTCATGATCTCGCAGTTCATGGGATCGAGCCCCATGTTGGGCTCTGCATTGGCAGCATGGGGCCTACTTGGGATTCTCTCTCTCTCCCTCTCCTCTGCCCCACCCCTACACACGCTTTCTCTCCCTGTCTCTCAAAACAAATAAATAAACATTTTTTAAAAAATAAAAAAGAAATTAAAAAGTCAAAAATATAGTCTCTGAAATCAATTTATCCAGCAGTGCCACCAATCAGCACACAAGTGTAAATAACATAATCTATCAAATCTTGATTTTCACTATTTGGAAGGTGGAACTGGATGGAGTTAAAAGGAAGGAGCAGAACTCGGTGCCTGAATAGAATCGGGGCTGCCAGTCCATGAGAGGGTCAGGTCAAGTGGAAGAACAAAAGTCAGTTGTAAGCTACCCATCAGTCCTGTCAACAAAGCCTGATGCCAAACTACTTCTATTATGTGTTGAGAAAAACTTAGTTGCATCATTGGTTATATATGGTATTTACTATAATTTTCTAATGCTGAATTAGCAAGACATGTGATAATGCCACCCAGTTTGGAAACCTAAATGGGCCTGGGGTCCATTAGGTGTGTGCAGGCCCAAACCACATGCTCATGGTAGTGTGGACTACAACATATCACATGACTTAGGATATTACTTTTTCTATTAAAACATAATTCTTAAAATAATAGTCAATGCATATGAATTACCTATATTTACATTTTCTTACATTTCAAGTAAAATGTAAGGCATATTATCTCTAGCCAGAGAGTTGCTTTCTCTAAAAATCCACAGCTTCCTGTGACTGAGTTCAGGGCCTATATCTATTTTTTGGTATCTAAAGCCTAATTCTGGATACTCTGATTTTTATCACCACTTTGCCCTCAGGGTTTCAAATGTGCACAACCCAAAGATCTGATTGACAGTGTTGAGAAAGACATGAATTTCCCAAAGAAATATCCCATCGGGTGAATTCCTCTCCAAAGTCAAAAAATGGATTGTTATGTTAAGATACACATTCTCTCCCACTCCCCCTGAGCTGCTGCCTGAGCACACACAGCTCAAGGCTAAACAGCTACATCAGGCATCACACCCCCCTAGTCACCCACTGCCTCCTTTGAGGCCAACACTAGAAACTGCCTATTCCCAATAGGGAACTACTTAGGCTTCTCAACTTCTGGAATTTTATGCCTACTTACACACACGATTTCTTACTCAACTACTCCTGAAGTGACCAAATCTAAGTATTCTAAACATAGAGAGGTTTTTAGCCACACATCACCAATGCGAAGGGCAATGCCTGGACACTGGATGGATGGATGGATGGATGGATGGATGGATGGATGAATGGGTAGGAATGGCAAAGCTGGCCATGTCCAATCTTGTCTCACCTCTCTTTCTGCTTCCTTCCTACTTTATTTCCACCCCTTGGCTCTACCAGGTACTAAAATATGCCTGTAAACCATTTGTGCAACAGGTGTCCCACACGTAAATGACCCAAAAAAACAGCCTCCATACAGCCCAAGTTCTCATCTCCTAATCCTGGTCACAACACACAGCTCTTAACACCCAATTTCTTCCCTTGCTTATAGTTTTCTCTCACTTTACTCTGAATGACTACCTGAACCTCCAGTTAACAGTCTTTGCTTTTTGTCCTCACCTTTCCCTCATAAACCACCCAATGAACCTTTGGTCCCCCCTTGAAAGCCCTGCAGCCTTTATCACGTCTTCCACACTGTTTTCTTAGTCCCCAGCTATTGATAAACTGACCATCTCCTTTAGTGTCATAATCCACAACTATTATTGTATTTCCTCAACTCTGAGATATGCACTGACTTATGTTTTCGCATCCTGACAGAGGGACACACCCTACAATGTGTGCATTTAATGTACTGCTTCTTTCTTGTTCCCAAAAAGCTGTTATGAAATTTATAATGTATCTTGTCAAGAAAATATGGTATATCATATACTCCTCCCGTGATTTCAAATGTTTCCTGGAACCATTTCATTGCCAAGAAGCTTCCATATACTGTACTTCAGTGTCTTCCCTAGAATACCACCCTACTCCTCATCTTAAATGAAAAAGTGTTCTCCCTTTCAAACTGTGCCAAATGCTTGCTTTCCTAGGTCTACAGTCTTGGAGCCAGGGATAAAAGAAAGTATTCTACAGACTTACAGCTACACTCTACAAACACACACACACACACACACACACACACACACACACACACACACACTTCCTTCTTTCATGAATTCACCTCCTTTGAAGTTTGTGATTTTTAATTGTACCACCTTCAAATATCCAGCCTTGTTTACTGACCAGGAAGTACTCTCCCCTCCCCTGTATATCTTTCTTTCTTTCTTTCTTTCTTTCTTTCTTTCTTTCTTTTTTATTTATTTAGTACATCATCCTTATAAACTCTGATCTGTATTCATACCTTAAGCATCACCATTACCTAGGAGGACTGGCAGTGTCAGAATTGAAAGCCAGTCAGCTCTGGCTTAAATTTCTCTCTGCTATATCCTCATTTGCCCGGTCTATCTGGTCTTCTAATAAGCAGCTCAGTAATTTTGGTCATGTGGCTAAGAATCACGAGGCATAGCTGTTTAGAATGAAGGTTACTGGACCCATTCTCAAAGCTCCTATGTCAGTAGACACCCCTGAATTATGTTTGTGGCCACACAGCTGGACATGAACACATTTCAGTTGCGGGAACTGCCCACCACTGAGTCCCGCCTTCCTGGCCAACCTCTCATATGTATATGGCCTCCCACTTTATCAGGAACACTGAATAGGCATGAACCCCCTTAACTTTCTCCACCTCATCTCCCAATGAACTATATACACTCTTGCCTCAGGGGAGAAGAGGTTCTTGCTTTCCAAGGCTAATTCCTTGACTTGAACCTACTTCTGTTTCCTGTAAACTTCTCCAGAATCTGGCTCCATGGATACTTCCCTTCTGCTTCCTTATATTTACCATCTCGAGAGTCTCTCTGGAATTCCCCAAAACTTGCTCAGGTCCGTATCTTCCTAAAGAGTTCTTCCCTTGCCCCCACCTCCTCCAGATACCTTCCTCCATTCTACTTCCCTTTCCCACCACACTTTTTTTTTAACCAACAAGTTTTTATATCCCTCTGAGTCACTTCTCCGGACAGTGTCTTTTGCACCCTACCCTACCCCTCTACTGAGACTGCATTTGGTGTCGCCTCTGTTTTCTCTATGCCACACTCAATGGCTTGTCACAGGTCTTCATTCCATCTGCTTTGAGGTATGTCACAAGACAGAACATTCTCTCCTCAAAACTGTGTCCTCATTAGCCTCTGGGACACTGCTCCCTGACTCCTTCATGTCCCTGACAGTTCTCTCTTCTGCTACTGACTACCCGTTGCCCCCACAAGTGCCAGTATTCTCCAGGGACCCACCCTTAGCATTCCCGTCTCACTTCCTCTGTTTCTAGCCCAGATCTCTTTGATGAAATTCAGACCCCAAATTAACTCTCCTGAGCTTTAAACAAGGCCCAAGCCTAACTTCCTCATTAACTTCCTTATTCTCCAAATGTGATGTTTATCCTCCATTACTTGTTTCAGTTAGCAATCACCAAGCCAGAAACTTGCTCATTAACCCTGATCCCTTGGTTGGCCACCACATCTAGCCGATGGCACCCCTAGAGCTTCTTTTTGGTGCCTTGTCCTCTCTCCAATGCCACAGCCTCGGCATATGCTCTTGTCATTCCTCTTGGCCCAGGCAGAAAGCTCCTTGCTGGTCTTCCAGGTTCTAGTATTTTCCCATTTTCATCCATTTTTCCACTTCTCATCAGAATAATCTTTCTGAATACCATCTTAGTCACACTATTCATCTGCTTAAAGCAGTGGTCTTTGTTCATTTTGTTTTATCCTTTTTTGCCCCAGACCCTTTGAAAACTGCACACTCATCCTAGAGATAGGCACACAGGCCACAAATCAACCCTTTGCATATATGTTCAAGGGCCCTGCTCCCTCTGAGGCCTATCTCATGGATGCCCAGGGACTCCTGGAACCCACATGGCCCTCAAGGCCCCTCCCCTCCCCGTCCAGCCTCACTTCCCACCCTGGTCACAGCAGACCACCCTCCATTCTCACAGAACCCTTCAGGCTCTGACACTGTTACCTCAGCTACTAGTGAACTATCTTGCAAGAGCCAATTACAATGTCCCCTCTCACTGACATCTCCCTTTTCCTTTTCGAATGAACCATAGGTTCCCTTTCATCACATAACAACCCATTCATAGTGACGACGCTGCCTTTCTGTGAGCGTGTTACCTGCTCTGGCTGTTAGACACAGGGCCATTCAGCTTCGTGTCTCCTCTGCCTGCCCCTGTGAACAACCCAAGGCCACTACATGTGCAGCCATGGTTTACTCGAAAATGGTCCCCATCTCTTTTTACAGTACACATGTGCATGATGGTTTGTCATAGTACATATTCTTTGGGCTTCTCTGAAGTGTACTTGTCTTGTCCCTTTCTCCTGATTTTCATTTGAGTTATTGAAATTCATCTCAAAAAGTCCTTATAGCTTTTGTTATATTCCTAAGTCTAGCAACTATAGCAATTACCAAGGTTAAACCATAAAGGAAATATTCCACAAACAGTAAGGACAAAATATATGAAAGTTACTGGAAATGTATTCTGTTCAAAGAATTAAGAGATAGGAAAACTCCAGGCAAGTCTACCTTCATTTTAATGCAAAGTACACAAATGACATTTTCCCCACTCTGCTTCACTCACAAAAATCAAACCATCCAGGCTAAGCGCTTGTTATTTTTTAGGTCTGGAAAAAGTGAAATTTCTACTTTACTTTGTTAGCTAGGAGAGTCTCACATAAATTTAAGAAAGCTGAAAATGGATTAGCCCTCTGGAGGATCTATAAATACTAACAGTGACAAAGAAGTCACTCATATTGTATAAATAACACACATTAAAACAGATTTTACAGGGGCGCCTAGGTGGCTCAGTTGGTTAAGCGTCTGACTTTGGCTCAGGTCATGATCTCATGATCTTTGAGTTCAAGGCCTGCATCGGGCTCTGTGCTGACAGTTCAGAGCCTGGAGCCTGCTTCAGATCCTGTGTCTGCCCCTCCCCCACTCATGCTCTGTCTCTCTCTGTCTCAGAAATAAACAAACATTAAAAAAAATTTATAAAATAGATTTTACGGTATAATTGACTGAATGTAAAATATTGCTGAAATCCATGAAATCCATTTTATCTAAATTCCAACTGGAAAAGCCACAAGTTTATCTCTATGGTAATCCAGTGCTGGCAGTCCCATTGCTCCACTAGAGAAAAATAAAAAAGAAGCTACAGCTAGATAATCAAACACACCAATGTTAAGCCTCAACTTCACTTTTGGTGAAAATTACAGGAAAATTAAGTATCATTCATACTTGGACAGTTTTCATCAAAGTAGATCTTCTCCCTACACGGACTTCGTTTAACTATTATTTAGGGAGATACTGCATTCAATTATTTTGTGCGATATTATAAAAAGATCTTGCACTTAGGTATTTTGGTATGCCATTCTCTATTTTCAATGGGAAATAATCCTGTGAACTTAAAAAAAAAATAGGGATACATAGCTAAGTACAAAACCCCTTAACTCCACCCATTTCTCCCAGGTTTCTCATTCCCTTGATCATCACAATGTGTAGCTCCATCAAAGCAGTGAGGAAGAAAGAGAATATCAAACTAATGTCTATCAAGCTTAAAGCACTGCACTTCTTTTTATCCTTGCAACACTGTGAAGTTGATACAATACTCCCTAGTTTACAGATAGGTGAAGTGAGGCTCTATTTTGCAGAGGTCACATGACTCAGTGAAGGGGCTCTCCTGGATGGCTCAAGTAAGGCCCTCTTGGAAGAAGCCTCATTATATTGGCTGTTCCCACGGCCCCGTTCTAAGTAGTTATTTGTACATGACCAATCTTCTAACTACGACATGGGGGTGGTGCTGGACCCAAAGCCAGCAGCCCATGAGGAGGCCTTCTGTGAAAAGGTGGCTCGCCCAACCAGTGTGATCCTCTCTTGTGAAGAAGACTCTGACGGAAGCAGTGATAAGGAGCAGTAGCAGCAGGACATTCAGTGACAGGGCAGTGAGTGCGCAGCAGGCCTGACAGAGTCTCTCCAGCACCACGACAGGGACATTTACAAGTTCTGGGCTGGAGGAGAGCAGTGCTAGCAGGAAGGCCTGGCAGGCAGATGCTTTTAAACAGAGTTTAATTAGTACCCATAAAGCAGTAATTAAGAAAATGGCAACTAAACCGAGAACAGAAAGATTTCCTAAGACTGTAAACCCTTGAATATGCAAATTATGAAAATGAAATTATTGTAATCAATATTTCAACAGAACATTACTTAGTGGTTTCAGTACTGCACAGACAAAAACATTCATTTTTAGAAAACCAGGGCTGCAATAACAAAGTAATGACAAATACACGGCCACAAAAATCATAGCTTCATTCTCTATTATAAGACAGCAAAGAGACAGGAAGATTCGAGTCAAGTGAGAATCTTTTTTAAAATACCCATGCCCCCTGTCAGATTAATAAAATCACTTAGAGGTTGGGACCAAGAATCACAAAAGTTCCTCAGGCCTGATATAGCCTACTCTAGGCTGGTGGCTAGAGTAGGACGTACTCTAGATTGGTGGCTCTCAAAGTGTGGCCCAAGGATCACCAGCACCCAGGAACCTGTTAGGAATGAAAATTCTCAGACCCCACTCAAGATGTATGGAGTCTGAAACTCCGAATGTGGAGCACAGCAACTTGAATTTTAAGACTACCCAGCTGATTCTGATGCACCCCCGAATTTGAGACCCATGGCCTTAGATGACATTGAAAGGAGACTCTTGATTGTAAATATATAATTTCGATAATTTACCAACGATAAACTTTCAGTTTATAAATATGATAGGCAAAGGCCAATTTCTTCAAGAAAGAATACTTATGTAAAGACATAAAAAACACATTTTGATACTGAGTGCTTTAGAACCCAAGGATAAATAAGCAATTCAAAAGGATATTTATTTAATTTTTTAATTACATAAAAATCAACATATAAGCTTATCTGTACAGAGCATGCTTAAAATTGGGGGAGGGGAAACATACAAAGAAAAAAATGCCAAAATGATAGCCCTGCAGCTTCTGAGTGATTATAGTGGGCTTTTTAATGATCATGTACTGTTTTCATAATTTTGAAAAAATATGTATTTTTAAAAATACATACTTTTAAAATACACCATCTTTGTTGCTATCTCATACACAAAAGTTAAGTACAAAATGGTAAAACTATCAGAAGGAAATAAAAGAGTATTTGTACGGCCTTGGAGTAATATAGAAAGCTTTCTTGAGACAGAAAAAGCAAAAACTTTAACACGATTGATACACTTGAAAATATCGTAACTTTAAACTTCTATAAAACAGAAGATTCCATCAACAAAATGAAAAGACAAGCCAAGGACTGTGAAAAGCTGTTATACAATACATACAGCAGACAATAGGTCACTGTTGGAATATATGTAAAGAACTTCCATTAATCAGGACAAAAGCCCAATTAACCAATATGGAATCAATAAAGCACACAACTGAGTGAGTCACAGGAGAGAAAATTCAAAACCACTCACTAACCCATCAAAAGTTACTCAAACCTATTACTAATGAGAAAAGTGAAAATCCAAACAATGAGATGTCATTTTTTATCTAACAAATTAGAAAACATATTTTTATCACATTAGCAAAAATTTAAAAGTCTATCAATATCAAAATAGTTACATTCATGCTTTGATGTTGAGGATATAAACTGGTACAGCTCCAGGGCACCTGGGTGGTTCAGTTGGTTAAGCGTCAGACTCTTGGTTTCGACTCAGGTCATGATCTCACAGTAAGTGGGATTGAGCCCCACAATGGGCTCTGTGCTGACAGCACAGGGCCTGCTTGGCATTCTCTCTCCCCCCCTCTCTCTGCCCTTCTCTGCTCACGTGCTCTCTGTCTCTCTCTCTCAAAAATAAATAAGCCCTTGAAAAAAATGAAAATAAAAATAAAAATAAACTGGTACAGCTCCTTTGGTGCAAAACCAAGCCAGCCTATGTAGCAACTCCAGTTCTAGGGATGAACCCTCAAGCATATATGTACCACATGCAGAGAAATCTGTACCGTGCTGCTCCCAATAACACTACTTTGTGATAGCAAAAAAGTGGAAACCATGTAAATTTCCATCAGCAGGGAAAAAGGTAAATGAAATGGAGTACCCTTATTCAAACATGTACAATACAGTAATTAAGGAAAATAAGTAGATCTATATGTATCAATGTGGATAGTTCTAAAAAAATTAAGGAAGGGCGCCTGGGTGGCTCAGTCCGACTTCAGCTCAGGTCATGATCTCACGGTTGGTGAGTTTGAGCTCTGAATCGGGCTCTGTGCTGACAGCTCAGAGCCTGAAGCCTACTTCCAATTCTGTCTCCCTCTCTCTCTGCCCCTCCCCCACTCATGCTGGCACTCTCTCTCTCTCTCTCTCAAAAATAAATATTTTAAAAAAATTTTTTTAATTAAGCAAGCAAATTCTAGAAATAATTGTAATCTTAAGACAATTTATATAAATTCTTAACACCTTTGAGACATTATAACTGTCTACCTATTTCTGTAAAAAAATTTTTTTAAATAACCTGTAAGAACACATATCAAACTCACAATAGAGGTTGCTTCTGGGTAAGCGATAAGCTTTTTCTTCAACTTTTCAATCTCCCTCCCACCCCAAAAAAATGCTTTGTCCAAAAAAGAAATATCAAGTAACATGCTACATAACATGAACATTAGCACCCACAGTTAATGATCTGAGCATGATGTGCTCAAACCATATGATTTGTATTATTTTATTATAACATAAGCAAACAGTTAAGTCAAAATTAGATGACACTTACGCATATAAGGCAGTTTTTCTGGGCAGGGGAGATATGGTGAATATGTGAAGTTTTCCGGAAGATATGTTGTTGTTTGAACAAGATAATCACTTGAATTATTGCCTTCAGGATAATCTTGGAGAGAGAGAAAAAAGTTACAACCAAAAAACTGCCTTTTGCTTTGCTCCTAGTATGAAATATGTCACTACCACTGTGAGAAGGCCTACAGTATGCAATCTACAGAAGTACTTAAAAGCAATTATCTACAAAGAACTAGAGAAAAGCAAACGCAGCTGCCGTGGCTACTCTCCCATTCACCCTTCACTGCTGCTAGAAAAGACCTCGCAGCATGATTTCCCAAGGGAACTGGGGAAAAGTCTAGAGAGCAGCCTGGCCAGATCTGTGCATACATACAGAGCAGGCTTATCTGTAACCATAGGAGAACACCTGCTCCCATCCCTCCCCTGGCTGAGCAAGATCAAAAGGGAATGTGAAAGTATACCAGGGAATCCTCTCCACCGTCAAACGGCCAAGGGTATCCTGGACAACCACACCGTCACAGCACAGTGCTTCTAGTAACCACGGAGCAGAGGGGTGGGAGTAATGTTTTCTCACCACCCCACACTTAAGAAACTGAGATTTACCACTCAAGTTACTTCTGTAATACGGTCCATTTTAAATCTTTTTTTTTTTAATTTTTTTTTAACGTTTATTTATTTTTGAGACAGAGAGAGACAGAGCATGAACGGGGGAGGGGCAGAGAGAGAGGGAGACACAGAATCGGAAGCAGGCTCCAGGCTCTGAGCCATCAGCCCAGAGCCTGACGTGGGGCTCAAACTCACGAACCGCGAGATTGTGAACTGAGCTGAAGTCGGATGCTTAACCGACTGAGCCACCCAGGCGCCCCCCCATTTTAAATCTTTAAATTACTCATTCCCAATAGCAGGTTGCAGTCCCTGGGGAGCTGTGAAGCTCTATCTCATGTTAGGTCCATTATTTTTAGATACTGCAAGTTATACAGCATACAGGGCACTAGTTAGGGTGCCAAAGTCAAATGGGAAGTTCAAATCCTTGCTCCAAAATGCCCTAGCTTTGTGGCACAGGGCAAGACAATGTAGTTTCCCACCTGTGCCTACCTCATGTAGCCATTTTCAGGTTTCAGTTAGAGAAATGCTCAGAACAATCTGGAGCCCATATATATATTCACTGACTAGAGCTATGAGTGACTGGTTCAGAGATGTGCATGTGACTTAACCTGGGACAGTTAGAACCTTAGGAATTTTGAACTTGGAACCAAAGAGATCATGTTTCGGCCCTTTCTGTAACAAGGTTCTGAGATTCAGGCCTGAGAACCATGACCTCTATGTAAAATGAGGCCAGTCTAAGAGAATGAGACCAACACGCAGTAAGAGACAAGACTCGGAAACAGCTGATCAAACTACTGTCTGTCTCCTAGGTCATACACCGTGTCCCCACAGGAAATGAAGCTCTAGCAGACACTTTAGGAAAATGCAAAGACATTCTCTCAATCTCCAGTAATCTGCTCTGTTGAAAGAGTTATTCCTATCTGAACTGGTCTGCATGAAAAGAGAGAAGAAAGAGGAGAAGAGGCATGTGACTGCAAAAAGAGGCCTGTCTGTCAGTGACCAGCAAGCAAAAGGTGAAAGGTAAAAATCACATACCTCACTAAACTGGAAAAGCTAAACCCTCTTACTGTGGAAAAATGGTAGAATCCTGGCAATTGAATATGAATTATATTAGAATAATCAAATACCAAACACCTGCATACTTTTTGCCTAACAGATATTCACTCATCATCAAAATGAATTTGACAAGGGATGCAGCCCGGGCTCTAGGATGGCACTTCTGAGCAAAGAGACTCTCCCCACCCCCAGGCACACCTGCTGGACGGGACCCTGCAGAGGCTGCAAGAGGAGGTATAAGGGGATCTGGTACCAAGGAGAAGACAGAAGCTGGAGGAGAAGGTCCAATTCTAAAGGACTACATGGAAATCCCAGTTATGAATTTGGCAGGGCACGGGGAAGGTTTTAAGGGAAGTGCATTTACTGCCAGGAAACCCCACGATAAGATGTACAACTGCTAAGGCCTATTCCACCAGGAAGCTGGAAAGCCCCAGCGACAGAATCCTCCCAATGCCCCTCTCCAGAGGAGCCCTGGAAAGCACTCAACAAAGAAAATCCTCCAACCCAAAGGGGAGGGGGCATTTACTGGACATTAATTGTTTTGTAAGCCCAGGGACACACCAAGAGCATGGAGACCCCTGTAGCAGTCCACACCCTACATGTCCCCCATATATATCTGAATGATTTAAGATACTGAACATAAAACAAGTGTTAAGTCCATTAAAGTTCTGATTCTTTCCTTAAGATGCTTTTTTTAATTTTTTTTTTAACGTTTTTATTTATTTTTGAGACAGAGAGAGACAGAGCATGAACGGGGGAGGGTCAGAGAGAGAGAGGGAGACACAGAATCGGAAACAGGCTCCAGGCTCTGAGCCGTCAGCACAGAGCCCGACGCGGGGCTTGAACTCACGAACCGCGAGATCATGACCTGAGCCGAAGTCGGACGCTTAACCGACTGAGCCACCCAGGCGCCCCTCCTTAAGATGCTTTTTAAAAAATATATCCAGATATAGATCAAATTTCAAGTTATATTCAAAAAACTTTTCTTCATTTATGGGGACTCGTACTACAGTAGGCATTTACTATACACTATGCATTTGTAGGAGCTAAAAACAGCAGATAAATAAGGTTGTCCCTGGCCTTTATGTGTTCAGAAGATTCATTTTCTTATAATCCTGAGGCAGATAAATATTAACTTTCTCAAAATTCCCAAGCAATTTCTTCATGTCATGTAGTTAACTTTAAATAAGAGTATTTTCTTATGGTGCATAATTTATTATTTCTTGTTATTAATGTCTGGCTCCTTCTTTTAGCCACATGCTATGATTCTATAAATCTACATCCAACTCACAGAAGTTATAAACTCTCTAGACATTTCTGTAAAACAAACTGTTAACGATAGCTCCCCCTGGGAAGCCTGGTGGCAACAGGAGGTCTGGAGGATTGTTTCACTTTTTATTTTAGTGCTAGAATGACTGAGTCTTTCGCAAAGTACACTTGCATCAGTTTTTAAAGAACCATTAAAAATAAAACAAACCTCAAAGACACACAGCAGGAATATATTCACTTCCTTTAAACACAAAGTTTTGGAGCTAAACATGTTATTCTTGTCCACATCATCACAAATGATCATAAGGGTCTCAACTCATTGCCAGACTTACAGAAAAGTCTCCACACCCCTTGAGTACTGCGTCCAGTGGGACTTATGTCATCCCAATGTATTATGTATAAATCCATCCACTCAACCCCTGCCACTAGTCTGAATATCTTTTTTGTGAAATCAAATTGCCTTTGATTTCCAGTATCTAATAAAGTATCTACAACATGGTAAAAAAAATTACTGTAAATGAACACCTCACAACTGATAATACAGCCAACAATTTAAGCTTTTGGAGACTATACTGTAATAAACCCACAAAATCATTATTCCCACAAAAGTGCTTAGGCCCATCAAGTAGAACCACTGCTTTCAAAATCAGGAGCAGTTTTAAAAGGTTATGCATGATAGATGCAGTTGAGACTGATCTACCACAACTGCTGTAAAATATAGACATTATTTCATCTAATGAATGGATGGATGAAAACACAATGAGTTCTGGGCCCCCAGCCTTCTTCCTCTCTTCTAGAGCCACACCTGAAGGAAAGAGAGACACAGAATGAAAACTGCTGGGCAGGTCCCCTCCTCAGCTCTCATAGGACCTTATGACTAATGGAAAAAGGACCCTCAAGGGCGTAGTTTTTCCCACAAACGGCAGCTTAAAACAGGTACAGAAACTCAGTGAGAGTTCTAGCCTGTTTACCACTGCCTTATGGTATGTTGCCTGTGGCGTCTCAGACCCTGCATCTATCAAACGAGGAAGTGTGCTGGGTTATTTCTAACAAACCTACCACTTCCAACGCTGCATGACAACTATCCTCTGAATCAGTAATTATTCACTGATTACATCTTGTTTTCTAAACTTGACTAACTCTGTAGCTATAAGGCAAAGCATCATTTGATCATAAGAGTGTGTAATTTCTTTACAAAAGTATTACATACAGTATGTATTTACATTTGGTGCTTCAGAAAGCCAGGTAAGAAGTTAAAAACCCTTTTCTGAAATCAAATGTGTGCTTAGAAATATCACAATCTATTTGCGATCAAGTGTTAAATTTTAAATGAGCCAGTACATGTTAATCGATTTTCCCCTAGAGTTCAGTTAGCTCTTTGTACACCTTATTGGCCATTATCTCCTTTTTGCAGATTATATCTGTGTCTGTGCAGAAATAAACTGCATTATATTGGTGCACCTGGATGGCTCAGCCAGTTAAGCATCTGACTCTTGATTTCCACTCAGGTCATAGTCTCAAGGTCATGGGATTGAGCCCTGGGTCAGACTCTGTGCTGAGCATGGAGCCTGTTTGGGATTCTCTCTCTCTCTGCCCCTCACCCACTCACACACACCCGTGCTTGCACGCGCACACACGCACACACTCTCTCTCTCTCCCAAAATGAATAAACTTAAAAGAAAAGAAATAACAGTATTATAAATAACCATGTATGCTTCCATCTCTCCCAAAAGCCTAGAGATCCTCATACAAAGGGAGGATATTGTTCTTAATGTTGTATCTCCAGTATTTAGTAAAGTACACTAACTATACCAATTGTTCAATATCAGTGAACATGGCAAAAGCCTCACAGTTGCCTACTCAAACTCCATTTTCTCTTTCTCCTTAGGTAACAGAACCCCAATTTCATTCAAAGCACCAGTGTACCCAGCTCAAAGACTGTAATTTATAGCCCGTTATAACAAAGTCCTGGCCAACGAGATTTAAACAAAGATACCATGTGAAACTTCTGGGAAGTCTCCTTAAAAGGGTCCCTCTGTTCTTCCCTCTTCCTTTCTTCCTTCTTACTGACCCAAGTACAAATATAAGGACCGGGGCCCTATAACAACCTCAGACTCAAAACTCTGTGACAGAACAGAAGATGGAAGGCGTGTGAGGACACTCTCCACCACAGCCACAGATAGCCAACTTCCAGACATAAGAATATAAAGCCTCATGTGCTTAAGCCACTGCAGCCGGGTCTTTCTTATGACCAATCCCGATCTGTAGCTGATACAATGACTGTCCCCAGAGAACAGTGTTACCACCAGTGAAGGAACCATGTGAAAAGTTTTCAAAGGTTGACAAAAGTAAGCCAACTCTTACCAAAGCTGGCATTAGTTGTTGGGTCACTACTGAAAATACAAGATGGAAGGGGCACCTGTGTGGCTCAATCGGTTGAGCGTCCAACTTCAGCCCGGGTCATGATCTCACAGTTTGTGAGTTCGAGCCCTGCGTCGGGCTCTGTGCTGACAGCTCAGAGCCTGGAGCCTGCTTCAGATTCTGTGTCTCCCTCTCTCTCTGCCCCTCCCCCACTCATACTCTAACTCTCTCTCTCTCTCTCAGAATAAGTAAACATTAAAAAAAATTTTTTTAAAAGAAAGAAAATATGAGATGGTAAAGGGGAAAAGAGGATTTCCCCATTTCTTTCTTGTCTTCCAGTTGTGGGGTCTTGACTCAGTAATAAATTCTCTTAATCAAGCTCAATGTTCTCACATAAAACTTATTCATGCCCCAGGAAAAGAACCTGATCATGCACAGAAGTCCAGCACTCCCTTATACGAATACAGTAACCTAAAGATGCTGAGTATTTCTGTTCAGTGGAGTGAACTTTTAGTGAACACTTTCACAATCAACTTATTCAACCAGAACAAGTCCTAAAGAAGCTTTTATAATGTTTAAACTGCTCCTAACATTGACCTACTACTCAGAAGACCAATTAAAGCAGAAGACCAGTTAACAAGATTTTTACTATACTATTAAAATTCCAAGTACAATGACAGTCTTTCTAAAAGAAATTCCTTTAAAGTTAAAAGGGAGATGGGGCGCCTGGGTGGCGCAGTTGGTTAAGCGTCCGACTTCAGCCAGGTCACGATCTCGCGTTCCGTGAGTTCGAGCCCCGCGTCAGGCTCTGGGCTGATGGCTCGGAGCCTGGAGCCTGTTTCCGATTCTGTGTCTCCCTCTCTCTCTGCCCCTCCCCCGTTCATGCTCTGTCTCTCTCTGTCCCAAAAATAAATAAAAATGTTGAAAAAAAAATTAAAAAAAAAAAAAGGGAGAAAACAAGAGTGTTTTGATTTGTGACATCATCAAACAAATCAGGCAAATGGCTAGAATGGATTTTGCAGAAGCACGTGTGAAATTAAATTAAGAATCAATATGATACAGTCTTGAATTTTTTAGAAGGGTAAAACTATTACCCACCTTAACAGACATTTTAAGAAGATCTATGGTTGGAAGATAGGGACTTCCTATTAATAGTGTGTGTGTGTGTGTGTGTGTGTGTGTGTGTGTGTGTGTGTATCTGCCTCTTGTTTACAATGGCACATTGGAGAACTACAGATATAAATTAAATCTTTTTTTTTTTAATGTTTATTTATTTTTGAGAGAGACAGAGACAGAATGCGAGTGGGTTGGGGCAGAGAGAGAAGGAGGCACAGAATCTGAAGCAGGCTCCAGGCTCTGAGCTATCAGCACAGAGCCCGACGCGGGGCTCAAACTCACAAGCTGTGAGATCATGGCCTGAGCTGAAGTCGGACGCTCAACCGACTGAGTCACCCAGGCGCTCCAAATCTTTAATTTTAACTGCTTAAAATGAGAATATAGAGGATGCAACAAGTGACAATGAATCATTAAAACCTTTAAGTAACCTCTAATAACACTTCAGGAGACACCGCAGAAACTCTGCCACATGGGGGCATGAGCATTCTTCCACAGTAGTTAAAGCTATTTACATCAAGTCTACCTTCATTAAAGCACTACTTGGGCATATTAAGTTTTAACCAAATGTGATTGTGATGGAGAGTCTACTTCCAGATAATATTTTTAAAGAAGAGCTAGCTACGGATTTCCAATCTTCAATAATTTCTCCTGAAGCCCCCTTAAAAAGCCATACAATTATTAAGAATCTTCTGCAATTAAAAACAGTAAGTATTTTCTAGACATAGTTGAAAAACATTTTAGGAGTCAGAATGGGCATAAAGAGAGACAGCAAAAGGACTAATATGGATAAACTACTCTCTCTGTGGTTAATTCCTCTTGACAATAGGTGAATTGGAAAAGCTTTTTGCATTTTATGTTTGCAAGAATTAAGTATCTTTGGACAAAACCCCCGTCCCCTCTGTGAGAACACTTTTACATATCCTAAAACATGGGACAGCCCTGGCTCACGCAGTACAAGAACCTCCCCACAGTCAGTAGGAGACACCTTCATCATTAACAGAGTTACTTAGAGACAAAACCAGAGGCTGCGAGACTTGGTTTACCTCTTTTCGCTACAAACATTAAGAAACAGAAGCAGAGCAGGAGGAAGCAGCTAGCCATCTCACCTGTACCGTTGAGTGTGGTGTTCTTGTTTGTGTACAGCCTGATCATATGTCCTATGGTTTTCACATTTTCTCTCAACATTATTCCTCGAGCTTGTACCATGAAGAGATACGTGTTGGCTACAAAAGAAAAAAGATGAAGTATCATGACTCAGTATGCTTTTGTTTTTAATTTAATGAAATAATAGAATGAGGAACTGTCCAACAAACCCCAACTGACTCAATCAGCATGTCCAAAGAGAAAACAGAAATATAAAATGATTACTTCCCATTATCAAAAACTTATAAAAACAGGGGTGCTTGGCTGGCTCAGTGGGGAGAGCATGGGATTCTTGATCTCAGGGTTTTAAGTTGGAGCCCCAAGTTAGGAATAGAGATTTCTTAAAAAATAAAAATAAAAAAAAAAAACACAACAAAAACATAAAACAACTGCTTTTTTAAAACAATAAAAATGAAAAAGTAGTGATGTCCATCAAATAGAATGAGACTAACTGAATATCATAATTCCTTTATTCATAAATTATTTTCTACCGTAAAATATACTTAGAAATTTCAAAAAAGGCATTTTACTACAAATATACAATCACATAATATACTTTCTCTAATTCTATATTAATTCCCTCAAATCAAAACTCCAACAAAGGCAAGCATTCCTTTATCTAATCATAAATATATCATAAATCACCACATCTAGTATGAATATGAATCTCACAATAGATCTTGCAAATTCTCAGTGTCTTTGGGGAAGGAGAGTTAGGGGGCAGAATGACCTAGAATCAATACCTATTTTGGTAATTTCTCTCTACTGAGTTAATTTCTTGGACCGTTTACACTCCCTTTGAATCACAAATCTACCTACCAGGATTGTAAAAGCAGACACAATCAAAATCAATGTGCATTTTCAAGTTGGTACATTTAATTCTTAGTGGTTAAGTGCTTCGAGCTAGGCCCCAAATTTCTTCCTTTGGGAGAAACTGGTAAATTGACCAAGATTACAAAAATCTCTGCCTTTAAGAGATGCCAGGCCTCTTCAGAGAGGCACAGAAGTAATCAAAAGATCCTTTCTTTGTCAGTCCTGATTCTACAAGCACAATGCAGGCATAACTTTGGACAGCTCACCGAATCTTGGCTTCCTCCCCTAAAAAAGGCAGTACTGCCCTGGCTGTTCTCTAAAGCCCCTTCTTCTCTAAATTCTCCAATCGTATGGCCAAAACATCATGAACTCCACACAGTCAAAGGGAGGAGGATCATTTTCATGGCAAAACCAAAAAACTGCAAGGTTCACCTAATGACTCCTAGGATTTTAAAATAATCTGACCCTGAACACTGTAGTGACACTCTCAAAAAATGAATGCCAAGTGAAAAAATCTTAAAGGCCAACTAATTTTCTGGGTCTTATTCTACTTCCTTGAGATGATACAAAGAGATGAGCAAAATGTAATGTTTACTACCTCCTTTCCCATTTTTTATGTAAATGTTAATTTGCTCGAAATACAAAGGAGCAAAGTAAATAAAACTAGTAGAGAACACAGTAAAATAACACTCTCCTCTTACCTTCAATCTGTAACAGAGACAGAAACAGAAATCCAAGCTTCACATAAGTTTTACCTCAATCATTTTAAGAGCATGTCTACATCCTCTCTAGAAAGCAGTCCTATAATTATATATATATATATATATAACTCATTTAGGCTTGAATTTATTACACCCGTGGGTTTACAAACACAAGTTTTTATTACATTTTTGCCCTTCAGTGGACTTTAAAAGAAAGAAGAAAAGAAAACAAAGTGCAAAATGAAAACAAAAGAATAGCCAACCAAAACAAATGTAGGAAAACAAAACTTCAACTGAATTGATACAGGGAAAAACCATCAAATAGAAAACTAATGCCAACTGGTTTTCAACACCCTGGATCATTTAAACTTGAACTTACATAGGAAATTTATTGTCCGTGATGTAAATACCTTGTAACACTTGTTCCATACCAAACTGGGGAAAAGACCTGTCATGAAGCAGCAGGACTGAGGCCCCTGTCAAAGTCTTAGTCTCCAGGAAACAGTACTGAGCCTAAGCAAGGATATGCTAGTAAGAATGTAGATGCACTAACATGTGTCCTAGAAATGGATTTTTTTTTTAACTGCATTGCTTTTACTTTTAACACACCAACTTATATACAGAAAATTGTCTAACATCTTGAAGCCAAGTCAGATTCAAGCAGCAAGGAAAACATCTGGTATAGAAAAGAAACATCAAAGTCAAATGATCCTAAAAACTTCAAAACATCAGGTAACAAAACTGCTAAGGAACATTAAAAAATAAAAAAAAAATTAAAAAAAAATGCCTGCCGGCAACTGTGACAAAGGTGAACCATTTACTGAAAGAATGCATTTACTACTCATTAGATGGATAGAGAAAAAAATTCAGGAAAGCAAGACACCAAGCCCTCCAAATGGAAAATCTATTAGTTTGTCTTAAATCATTTACAGCTAATTGAGTTACATTCCTTAGGTTAATGGTCCTCGTGGGTTTAATCCCCAAAGATCAAAATCCATTAGGGAATGGAGCTGTTTTGTTTAGAGTTGTCATTAATGGGAAGAATGCAAGGTGTCAAAGTATTGCAAGGCACACTAAACCAGCATGAGAATGGTTCCAACTACCTGATTTCCAAACACCCTACATTATTAACCACACTCAAATAACCATATGACTGCTAATTATCACAAATATAAAATGGAATATCTTACTGGCAAACTAACAAATTCGACAAAATCCTCTTCTAAAATTTCTATTCCAAGGGTAAGAAACTGCATTTCAGAAAACAAATAGGAAAATCTTTCTCAGCTTTGCCCTTTGGTCTTGAGACAACTCAGAAATACACTAAAAACTACCACTGCTTAATTAAAATCATGCCCTGTTCTCTAGTTAATTTGCTATTTGCCTCTGCTTTATGAGACAAATTTATTTACATTGTTCTGCTTTTGGGGTGGGGAGGGGGTACCTATAACTTAACAAAAACAAAAAAACTTCAAAAATCAACAGATTACAACTTCCAGACATCTCACCCTGGGCTTGCAAGGCAAGAAATTTATGAACTTGCCTCATTCTCAACATCAGAAAACTAAGGAATGTACTGTGTCTCCCCATCTCTTTCCACATCCAGCTTTGTTCAGTGAAAAAAGTATTCAGTATTCAGTGAAAAAAGACAAGGAGTATGTGCCAGTCTGCACTGATCTGGAAACGTTTCCCGAGCTTCAAAGGCCTCAAACACAATATCCCCTACCTTGCGACATGCTAGCACAGATCCTTTAACAGAAAGTAACCCAGTGAAGGAGATTATGTGAGTTAGGTACATTTTAAGTGTAGCACTGGAGCTAAGAAAGAGGTGCAAGAAATACAACTTGGGGTGACATGTATTTAAGAGTGGGAATTGGGGCACCTGGGTGGCTCAGTCGGTTAAGCGGCGGACTTCAGCTCAGGTCATGATTTCACAGCCCGTGAGTTCCAGCCCCGCGTTGGGCTCTGTGCTGACGGCTCAGAGCCTGGAACCTGTTTCAGATTCTGTGTCTCCCTCTCTCTGACCCTCCCCCGTTCATGCTCTGTCTCTGTCTCAAAAATAAATAAACGTTAAAAAAAATAAAAATAAATAGTAAGAGTGGGAAATATGGCAGTGAATTACTGTAAGAAAAATGATCCAGAGAAGAGATAAATTCAGATGCATGGAGAGAGACCGCAAATAGAGTCACATAGATAAAAGATCCCAAGATGAATTAGTCTGAGCTTGAACACAGTGCAGGAGAAAGAGGAAATGGTCAACTATATCAAATGCCAGGAAGGCTAAGAAGAAAAAATAAAAAGAATAGCTTGGGGTGCCTGGGTGGCTCAGTCAGTTAGGCATCCCGCTCTTGATTTCAGCTCAGGTCATGATCTCACAGTTCGTGAGATTGCACCCTGCATCTGTCCACATGGAGCCTACATGGAATTCTCTCTCTCTCACTCTCTGCCTCTCCCCCCATCAAAATAAATAAAGAAACTTAAAAAAAAAAAATAACAGCTTAAAAAAGTAAAACACTAATATTCAGTACATACTCTTTACCAGGCATCCTTAGAAAAGCTTCACATACACTAACCGAATTAATCCTTACAAGCAACCATACAAGACAGGTACTAATATCATTCCCATTTTACAGAGTAAAAAAAAAAAAAAAAAAAAAAAAAAAAAAATGAGACATGGTTAAGTAATTTGTTCAAGGTCACACAGTTATCAGGTGGTGGTGGAGGCAGAATTCAAATCCCAGCAGTTTAGTTCTTTACCACCATACTATTTAGCCTCTTAAAAATGCTATTAGGAGATCACTGTCAATCTTTTAAGAGAAGAGTTTCTGGGAAGCAATGGAAACAAAAGGCAAACAGGAAAGAGTAAAGTGGGTAGTGGCAAAGTGAAAACAATTTTCAGAGAAAATTGTGAGAGCAAAGTCAAGGGAAAGTGGGTTTTGTTTTTTAGAATAGGAGAAACCTGAGCATGACTGTGGCCTAAGTAGAGGGAAGAAAAAGTACATTTAAATTTAAGGCACAAAAAGAAGAGAAAGGACAGGAAAGCACATTTCCACTGATGGGACAGTGTACGTAGAGGCTGTGGGGTACACAGGTGTTGAGCATATCCAGGAATAAACAACCCAACTTAAGTAGAGTTTGGAAGCAATGGAAAATAATTTGTAAAGGTCCACGTGGATGGATGGTGTGGGGGAAAAAAAAACACAGAAGAAAAAAGGGGAGCGGACTTGAGGTCATTGTGAAGATGAGAAGTAATGTTAACAATGGTGAGAAAGTGCCAGAAGTATAAGGTTAGGAAGACTGTGGACTGGGGAGGTGCAAGGGAGAACAACAGGTCACAGCTATGGGGACTTGGCACATGGGAGGACGGAAGACAAGGACCAGACTGCCTGATGGCCACCAAGAGAGATGTCAGTGGGATAGGAGGTGGAGCTGGAAGGTTCTGAACTGATGCAGGCATATCTCAGAGACACTGCTGCAGTGGTCTGCTGCAGACCACCACAATGGATTTTTTTAATTAATTAATTAATTTATTTATTTATTTATTTATTTATTTTACTATAATAAATCAAGTCAAACGTTGTCACTTCCCAGTGTGTCCAAAAGCTACATTTGCACTGTACTCTAAGTGTGCAACAGCTTTATGTCTTAAAAAGTAATGTATATACCTTTTTTTTTTAATATTTATTTTTGAGACAGAGCACGAGCAGGGGAGGGGCAGAGAGAGAGAGGGAGACACAGAATCCGAAGCAGGCTCCAGGCTCAGAGCCCGAAGTGGGGCTCGAACCCATGTAGCACGAGATCATGACCTGAGCTGAAGTCGGATGCTCAACCGACTGAGCCACCCAGGTGCCCCAAAAAGCAAAGTAATACCTTAACTAAAAAATACTTCATTGCTAAAAAATGTTAATCATCATCTGAGCTTTCAGCAAATAATAACCTTTTCGCTGATGGAGGGTCTTGCCTCAAAGTTGATGGCTGCTGACTGATCGGGGTGGTGGTGCTGAAGGCTGGGATGGCTGTGGCAATTTCTGAAAATAAAACAACAACCAAGTTTGCCACATCAAATGATTCTTCCCTCCACGAATGATTTCTCTGGAGAATGTAATGCTGTTTGCTAGCATTTTATCCATAGTAGAACTGCAAAACTGGAGTCAATCCTCTCAGACCCTGCCACTGCTTAATGAACTAAGCTTATGTAATATTCTAAATCCTCTGTTGTCATTTCAGAAATCTTCACGGCATCTTCACCAGCAGATTCCATCTCAAGAAACCACTTTCTTTGTTCATCCATAAAAAGCAACTCCTCACCCGCTCGAGTTTTATCATGAGATTGCAGCAAATCAGTCACATGATCAGACTACACTTGTAACTCTAGTTCTCTTGCTATTTCCACCACATCTGCAGTGACTTCCTCCACTGAAGTCCTGAACCCCTCAAAGTCATCCATGAGGGTTAGAATCACTTTCTTCCAAACTCCTGGTAATGCTGATATTTGGACCTCTTCCCCTCCATAAATGTTCTTAATAGCATTTAGAACGATGAATCTTTTCCAGGTTTTCAATTTACCTTGCCCAGATCCATCAGAGGAATCACTATGTATGGCAGGTAAAGCTTTATGAAATGTATTTCTTAAATAATACTTGAAAGTCAAAATGGCTCCTTGACCCATGGGCTACCGAATGGATGCTGTGTCAGCAGGCATGAAAATACTAACTTCATTGTATATCTCCATCAGAGCTCTTGAGTAAAGGTACCTTGTCAATGAGCAGAAATATTTTGTAAGAAACCTTTTTTTCTGAGTAGGTCTCAACAGTGGACTTTAAATATTCAGTAGTAAACCATGCTGTAAACAAATGTGCTCTCATCTAGGTTTTGTTGTTCCATTTCTAGAGCACAGGCAGGGTAGACTTAGCATCATTCTTCAGGGTCCTAGAATTTTGGGAATGGCAAATGAGAGATGGTTTCAATTTAAAGTCACCTGCTACATTAGCCCCTACCTAACAAAAGTCTGCCTGTCCTTTGAAGCTTCGAAATCAGGCATTGACTTCTCTTCTCTAGCTATAAAAGTCCTAGATGGTGTCTTCTTCCAATAGAAAGCTGTTTTGTCTATACTGGGTATCTGCTGTTTAGTGGAACCACCTTCACTAATTAGTTAGACCTTCTAGATAAGTTGCTATGGCTTCTACACCAGCACTTGCTGCTTCTCGTTGCACTGCCATGTTATACAGACAGCTTCTTTCCTTAAACCTCATGAACCAACCTCTGCTAGCTTCAGACTTTTCTTCTGCAGCTTCCTCACCTCTCTCAGCCTTCCCAGAATTGAAGAAAGTTAGGGCCTTGCTCTGGATCAGGCTCTGGCTTCAGGGAATGTTGTGGCTGGTCTGATCTTCTATCCAGACCACTAAAACTTTTTCCATTTCAGCAATAAGATTGGGTCACCTTCTTATCATTCATGTGTTCACCAGAGTAGCGCTTTTAATTTCCTTCAAGAACCATTCTTCTGGGGGCACCTGGGTGGCTTAGTCAGTAAAGCATCCAACTCATTGATTTCAGCTCAGGTCATGATCTCGCAGTTCATGAGTTCAAGCCCCACGTTGGGCTCTGTGCTGACAGCATGGAGCCTGCTTAGGATTCTGTGTCTCCTCTCTTTGCCTCTCCCTACTTGTCCTCGCATGCACACACATGCTCTCTTTCAAAAATAAACAAACTTTATGGGGTGCCTCGGTGGCTCAGTCAGTTAAGTGTCCGACTTCGGCTCAGGTCATGATCTCACGGTTCATGAGCTCAAGTCCCACGTTGGGCTCTGTGCTGAGCATGCAGCCTACTTTGGATTCTGTGTCTCCTTCTCTCTCTGCCCCTTCCCTGCTCGTACTCTCTGTCTCTCTCAAAAAATAAATAAATAAAACATTAAAAAATAAAAAAATAAAATAAAATAAAAAAACCTTTCCTCTGCATTCACATCTTGGCTGTTTGGTGCAAGAGAGCTTTCCACCTGTCTTGGCTTTCAACATCCCTTCCTCACTAAGCTTATTCATTTCTAGCTTTTGATTTAAAGTGAGACGTGCAACTCTTCCTTTCACTTGAGCACCTAGAAGCCACTGTAGGATTATTAATTAGCCTAATTTCAATATTGTTGTGTCTCAGGAAATATAAGGAGGCCCAAGGAGAGGGAGACTGACAGGGAAGGGTCAGTCAGCAAAGTGTCAGAACACGCACATTGATTATTAAGTTTGCTGTCTTAAGTTTGGGTTCATGACACCCAAAACAATTACAATAGTAACATCAAAGAACACAAATCACCATAACAGATATAATAATAATGAAAACGTCTGAAATATAGTGACAATTACCAAATGTGACACAAAGACATGAAGTGAGCAGATGCTGTTGGAAAAATGGTGTCAACCGACTTTCCCGACGCAAGATTGCCACAAACATTCAATTTGTAAAAAATGCATTATCTGCAAAGCACAATAAAGTGAAGCATAATAAAATGAGGTACGCCTGTACTAACTGCCAAAATCATCCCAGGATGCAGAATGTTGGGGGCACAGGCTTCTAAAGAGAAGAGAAGTGAATGAACATTTATTGAGTACCTACATTGGTCAACCTACCTGCTGTATACAAATATATGTAAATATATATACATATAATTATATTTAATTCTTTTTTTAGTTTTTTTAATGTTTATTCATGAAAGAGACACACAGCATGAGTGCGGGAGGGGCAGAGAGAGAGAGAGAGAGAAAGAGACTGAATCCAAAGCAGGCTCCAGGCTCCAAACTGCCAGCACAGAGCCCAACGCAGGGTTCGAACCCATGAACCGCAAGATCATGACCTGAGCCAAAGTCGGACACCTAATCAACTGAGCCACCCAGGCGCCCATGATTATATTTAATTCTTAAACTGCCTGTATCAGGTTGAATGGAGACCCCCCAAAAGATAATATGCACATCCTAATTCCCAGAAGCGGTGAAAATGTTATCTTATTTGGAAAAGGAGTCTTTGCAGATGTAATTAAGGATCCTGAGATGAGGAGATCATCCTGGATTATCCGGGTGGGCATAAAATCCAATGACAAATGCACAGACAAGAAAAGGGCAAGGGATCATTTACACACACACACACACACACACACACACACACACACACACACACAGAAGAAAGAAATGTAAAGATGGAAGCAGAGACTGGAGTGATGTGGCCACAAGCCTAGGAAGACAAAGAATGCCAAGAGGCACCTGAGGCTGGAAGAAGGAAGGAAGGATTCTCCTCGAGAGCCTCCAGAGGGAGCACAGCCCTGACAACACTTGATTTCAGACTTTTGGTCCTCAGGACTGTGAGATAATAAATTTCTGTTGCTTCAAGCCACTCAGTGTGTGGTAATGTGTATAACGGCCATAGGAAACTAATACACTACCACATGGCGTGGGTACAATTTTCCCCATCGTAAGATCCGAAAACAAACTCAGAAGCTACATAGGTAGGTATTAAAAACTGGGATTCAAGGACAGGTCTGAAGGACTCTGAGGGGCAGCAAAGTGTTAGAAGCAATGGTTGAAAGTCATAGAGCAGAGGGAGGGACAAAAAAGAAAAAAAAAGAAAAATCTTCAATGTAAGAAGTTCTGAGGGGAGTGAGAAGGGATCAACCAGATTCCAACTAGTGCAAGGAAGAAGAGGAGGAAATCAGAAGGGGCACTTATAGTTTCCCATATTATCTACAGAACACAATGTGGAAAAAAGAAAAATACTGCTTATATTACACCCCTTGATATTAGTACAGATATCTGAATCAGATAGCTCTGAATTTCTAAGAACTCACAATAATCTTCTAAGTATCTATTTCAGATGCTTAAAGGTTTTCTTCTTCCCACATCTAGCCCTTATTCAACAAATTCCCAGAAATTACTCATCCAAGATGGTAAAGCTAAACATATTATCTCTGTTAATAATGTTGTAAACCCCAGAATTAGGCCAGATAATATGTGAAATATTGTTCATACTTTGTCTAGGACCAAAGTACTGCCTGGGTTAAAAACAAAAAAGTAACAAATTTCTAGGCTGTGCCAGGCTGTGAGACAAACAATTCACTTTATGTCAAGGTACTATTTAAGCAGAGTACCTCACCATGGTGATGATAATTCAAAGCCAGGTATGGGCTCAAGGAAATTTGTAGTGCAAATAATTACCAACCTACAATAACTTCCTCCCCATCTTTCAAGTGAGTCATGGGCTGACTAACGAATAAAGAGAATGAAAGACTTCTTCTGCATTCAGAATCCCATTTTATCAAGGAATAATGAATTCGGTGGTTAGACAAGGTACAGATCTATTTCAGATCTTAGCCAACAGCTACAGCTTTGCTGATGCAGACACTAAAAATTAACAAGAAATTCTTTACAACTGGTGCTTTTACCACTTCCACTCTGCAATTTAGCAGTCTTAAGTTATTTCTGGAGATTATTTCTGTTTGAATACTGATCAAAATTAAATATTTTTAAATAAAATTGGACTTTTCCAACAGTCTTAAAGATGTTCAGGGTGGAGACATGTGTTTGTTCAACACATATTTACTGAACGCTTACCATTTGCCAAGCAGTACCAGAAATTAAGGGGTCAGGGAGGTTCCTTTGTAAAAACCAAAATCCTAAAGCAGCAAAAACTACCTAAAACATCAGAAGTACTTTTGCAGATCATCAGTGAAGCCTCGTTTAAACTCAGCTGATAATTCTAAAAATAGACTCTGAACCTAGCAATATGAAAACACTAACACAAGATATCAATCTGCACTGACATTTCTTAGTTGACTGTTGTTCACTTAAAATAGACACACATTTCTTTAAAGCACAAACAAAAGTTAAGCATTATGCACCACATTGTAGGAAAGGAAAATTAGGAGGAAATGAGGGAATCAGGGAAGAAAGAATGTAGCCAATTAAATAGATTTTTTAACCTAATCGGTAAGGAAACTTATCTAATGAAATTACAGACTAAAAGATCAATCAATAAATAAACAGCCAGGCAACATTATTAAATTTTTGAAAATTAATGATTTCAGAACACATAAGGTGAATGTGAAATGAATCTTTACTGAAGAATTCTATCATGTGGGGCGCCCAGGTGACTCAGTTGGTTAGGTGTCCAACTTTTGATTTCAGTTCCAGTCGTGATCTTACGGCTCCGCACTGACGGCACGGAGCGTGCTTGAGATTCTCTCTCTCCCTCTCACTGCCCCTCTTCTGCTCACGCACTCTCTTGCTCAAAATAAGTAATTTTTTTTTTAATTCTCTCATGAGGAAAAAAGGTGAAAAGTATTTGAACTATTTGTTTTATAATTATCCCCAATTTCCTTGTGTTTTCACAATTAAAATACCTTTTGAAATTTCAACTTATTTATGAAAGGAAAATGATTCTGTAACAAGCAGAAGAGGAGACACTGTGGGAAATGAATTTCAAAGATTTCCAAAGCTAGAGCATATTTTCAAATCAATAAACAAGGCACCTTATAATTCTCTCCCTTAGGTCTCTTGATTCAAATAAAAATAAAGTCCAATTTCTCTTCCTCTGAGTCAAACTAGAAATTGCATAAATCATAATTTCTGAGGTATTAACATAATTATCAGGAAAACAATATATATAACATGGTTTCAATAAGGTCACATTAACACTAGCAAACCTCAAATATTTAAAAATAAAACAAGACCCAATATTTCAATCGAGATTATAGCACCAAGTTTCATATACCTACTTAAGTGTAACAATATTACAAAGAGACTTTTCTAGAAAAATGCTATATAAAATGTTTTTAAATCATTGGCTAACATGCAAGGTTATCTGCTTTAATCCCTTTTACTGATCTGATTAAGTAAATTACAATGTATCTTTCTAATAATTAAAAACACTAACAAATTTCAGATCAACCTATAACTCAGTCACATAGTCAGTGCAGACTCACAAAGAAACACATGATCCTGGTTGTCTTAAAGGATGTATTTGTCCATTCTGTCCATTTCTATTCTGGAGGAAAAAAATTCTTCACCATGACAGCCATCTCTGCTCCAGTAAAACATGATGCTATAAACAAGTTAATCTAGTTTTTAAAAAGTAAGATTTCTTCTATGAAAGATCAAATGATGTAAGATGATTAATTTAGAGAGGTAAACCGGTCAAGCACTTAACTTTTTTTCACCCACCAGTTGGGGTATTTGTCAGAAATAAAGTTCCCAGGGTCCAGAATTACCTAAGATGTGTATTAAAAATGAACCAGAATCAGAATCAGAATCTCAGGTGATAAAACGTAGGAAATAAGTTTGTTTATGCAAACCACCTTAAGCACATTCATGTTTGAAAACCACTGCTTGTAGTAACTCTTTAAAAATAACATTTGTAACAAGCAAAAAATTAGAACGTCCTTTTACATCAGTTTAATTATATTAAATAAATCCTCTTTACACAGCTTTCTAATTCATGCACAGCTCATTCAGACATGGAAGAATCTAAGTTTACCTCCCAGTATAATGGTATCATACGATGATTTGGTCAAACCAGAGACTTTCACACACTCGAGTAATTAATCATGAAAACACAGATGCAAGCAAAAAGCCATATTTATTATGCCTCTGGAGAAAAAAACAAGTTAATTACAAATTTCAGATTTAAAATTACTAAGTATGTTTTCCTAAACATTTCGCCACGCCACGCAGCCAAAAATATAACTGCTGACGAACACCCTTTAAGCTATCTTTCCTATTTTAACTGAGGGTTTTTGCTGTGGCTTTAAACTAAACTTTGCCAAGTTTTGATATGACTAAAAACAAGTATGCTGATGAAACATAACAAATCAAGTTGGCTCACTACAGGATTTATATACTAGAGAAAAAGAAAATTGGGGTGTTACCTGAAATTGCCCAGTGAATCCAAGACATGAGATAAAAATGTCCAGTACTAACTGGAGTAAAGTCTTAATTTTGCAAAGGCGTGTTAATGGTGGTGTAGGTATCCTCGGAAAACCTACTTTCAACCTTGAATCAGCCTGATCTTCACCATAAATCACAATATTACCTGTATAGTACTCTCTTTGCTACTATTCTGACAAAAGGCAGAAATGGAAAAAAATAGTCTTTTAAATATTAAATCACTGTGTCCTCCAGGAATTAAAAAGAGGAAAGAGAAGAGGAGAGGAGAGGAGAGGAGAGGAGAGGAGAGGAGAGGAGAGGAGAGAAAAGAAAAGAAAAGAAAAGAAAAAAAGAAAAGAAAAGAAAAGAAAAAAGAAAAGAAAGAAAAGAAAAGAAAAGAAAAGAAAAGAAAAGAAAAGAAAAGAAAAGAAAAGAAAAGAAAAACAGATACAGAGGGAAAAGGGGAAAAAAGATGACAGATGACAGGGACAGGCTGTTCTGATTAAACTGGTAAACTGCAGTCTGAGGCAGTGGTAACAACAGCCAGCTCGGTCTAAAGCAGCCAGGAAAATTGACCAGGAGAATAGTGCGCAAATCAATGCTCTTGGGAATTCCCAAAAGTGACCTAGGAAATCCAAGCTCTAGAAAAATCACTGCAATGTACCTCTTTCCACTGTCTCCCTGCAGTCTCCCCATCCACCCCCACACTTACTTAAGACAAACATGAAACGCAGGCTTGAAAGGGAAAGGAAGTCATAAAAGGCAATGTGGGGGTGGGGGGACAGGAGGAGGAACAGGTCTGCCCCTAGGCTGGGTGAGCAAGGGTGCTGTGGAGGTTAGCATAGCATAAGTGAGTGTAAGAGGCTATTAGAAGTCTGACCAGTCTCCCAAGTAAAGCACCTTCTCCAGCCTTAACAGGTGGTCATCTACCCCCGGATTAAAAACATGCTTATGAAGCACTTATTTCATTGTTTACTGACAACTCAGAATGCTGTGGTTTCTTAAAATCTGCTTCATGGGGCACCTGGGTGGCCGAGTCGGTTAAGTGTCTGACTTCGGCTCAGGTCATGATCTCACGGTTCATGCGTTCGAGCCCTGCATTGGGCTCGTGCTGATGGCTCAGAGCCTGGAGCCTGCTTCAGACTCTGTGTCCTCTCTCCCCCACTCATGCTCTGTGCCTCAAAAATAAACATTAAAAAAAATTTTTTAATCTGCCTCTTTGTAACTAAACTACCTTTATGGCTATCTGACGCTATCCAAAAAAGTTTCGTCTCTCTTCTATGTGGTCTCCCTTTAAGCTGAAGAAGACAGAGCTCATATTTCCCCCAAACCATCTTCCAGGGCAACAATGATCAGGTCCTTCAACTCACGCACAGTGAAGAGTCAGATACCCCAAGCTGTACATTTCAACTCTGCCAGAAAACTACTTCAGCTCTTCCAACAACAACGTGTGAGACTTCGGACAGGTGACAATCTTTGGGAGCCAGTCTTGCCTTCTCTTTCTTTACAAGACTATTCCATTAGCATGGGGCCGGGGGTGTGGCAAGGACAACTCTATGAAGCTCCAACAGTGAAGCAGTGGGCTACATTTGGGATCTTTCTCCTGTAACTTCTTTCTTTGCACAAAGATTTGGCTCCAGAGACACCAAGGCCTCTGGGTCCAAGGTTCCCATGGCCCCGGCCCTTGAACAGAGGAGCAAACCTAGAGGCTCCAGTGGGGAAACAGGCAGCCATAGCTCTGACCACCAGAGAGCCTAAGGCCTACAAAGACAAGTGTCCTGATAAGCCTTGTAGTATATCCTCTGATAAACAGGCTGGCCACACGATGGGCTAGGAAACTACCCACTGTATATAATAACACTGCCTCAAGAGAAAAATCCATCCTGTTCCCAGCTAAATTCCAACTGGTATTTGGAATACCTGCCACACAGAGACTACAACCTAGATTAGGAGTTTCCCTTTTAAAAGTATCCACAGACGTGGCTACTTTTACCTTCAATAAACATTAAAAGGCAGTAATGGTAAACACTACTGCAGAATAAATACATCACTTACCTCGTTCTGCCACATTAACAGACCTCAAATGTATTCATGAAAGAATAACATGAAGAATGGTATTTAGCATTGTCAGATTTCAATGAATAAATTTTCTCTTCAAAAATACCTAATTTCGGGGTGCCTGGGTGGCTCAGTTGCTTGTGTCCGACTCCGGCTCAGGTCATGATCTTGTGGTTTGTGGGTTAGAGCCCCACATTGGGCTCTGTGCTGACAGCTCAGAGCCTGGAGCCTGCTTCAGATTCTGTCTCTCTCGCTCTCTGCCCCTCCCCCACTCACACTCTCTGTCTCTGTGTCTCTCTTTCAACAATAAATATTTAAAAATTAAAAAAAAAAAACCTAATTCCCACAGGCCCCTAGGATTTAGATTCACATATACTGAAACAACATAGTGGAGTTACGTATGCTGTTCAAGGATGGCAATCTGACTGTGGTAGGCAGTCTCTAAGAATGCCTCCTATTCCCTTGATTGTAGACCAAACTGAAGGGCTCTTTTCTGAGAAAACACAGCAAAAGTGATGAGGTTGTGAGCTGCCCTGTAGAGAGGCCCATGTGGCAAGAAGTGAGGGAAGCCTCCAACTAACAACCTGCAGAGAACTGAGGCCCTCACTCCAACAGCCCTCAAAGAACTGAATCCTGCCCAAACCTACATGGGTGAACTTGGAAGGCTCCCCCGTGGAGCCTTCACCCACAACCCTGATCAACCCTCAATACTCTGTAGCCTCATGAGAGAACTTGAACTACAGGCATGCAGCCACACCATGTCCACATTCCTGGCCCATAGCAACTATGAGATAATACATATGTGTTCTTTTAAGCTCCTACATTTTGGGGTAATTCACAAAGTTATAGATAACTAATATGCTGACCAATCCAATTTTCTCTACTGTTCCTAATTCCCAGCCCAACCCTCCATAAACTCCCAAGGTGTCTAACATCCAACATCCCAATGGTATTGATTAGTCAGCTGGTAAGAGAACAAAGGAGCCGCCCTACCAACAGAAGGGACTGAATTAGAAACATTCAGCCACTCAACAATTCTTTAGTAAGCCTCTAGCATGTGCCAAGGCAGAAACCAAATCTCTTAACTTAGTTTAGGAAACAGTTCACTCTATACTTAGATTTGATCAAATAAACTGAGCCCCTCACTCTAAACAGATAACTCAAACACCTACCTAATCTAGTATGAACTCCCTCAACCTCCTTCTCCATATTCCTCTAATTTTTTGCTACAGCAAACATCTTTATGTCCTCTCTTCTCCCATCTCCAAAACTAATGTACCTATATGCTTTATCCCACTCTACCTGCTCTAATTCCAATCTTGCTCCCTTTAATCCATTCATAGTGGTACTGCCTAAATATTTCTGAAATGCAAATCTGATTGCGTCACTCTCCTACTTAAAATTTAAGCTCAATGGTTTGACATTGTCCTCAGGCTAACGTCCAAGTTCTCATACCCAGTTTACAAGGATCACTCCGACTGGACCCATGTGTATCTCTCTGGCTCCAGCCCACACTCCTCTCTGTACTCTATGCTTTAGCCCCTAACTTTTTTTTTTTTTAACCTTCCATTTCCCCATCACCTCTTAGCTTTCAAATATTCCAATCTAGCATGAAATATTTTTCCCCCAAGCCAATCGTTTAAGTACCTAATTTAAGCTTCTGGCCGCAGCTTCATCTTTGTCTTCTCCATAATGCCTAAATTAGTTTAGTGCCACCCCACAACCGGTGCATCCACAACAAATGGCATTTCACTCTACTCTAGAATAGTTATTCTTCAGTTGTGAGGATTTCTCACTGGTTATATGGTCTATGAAGACAAGGACCTGTGGATCCTGTTCAATGCTGAACCACAGTGTCCTGTAGAGACAAACATTTGCAGTATGAAGTCTTCCTAGATCACATGTTATAATCCGTTCTCTACTTACCTCCTACTTACCAAATCGGGAATTTTTCTAAGCATTAACCCATTGCAACACTTGTCTTGCTATCATCATTTTTCATTCATTCATTGACTCACTCACAAAGGCCTCACTTCATTCATATGATCTCTCTCTCCCTTCATTTTCCTGTTCCTATTTCTCCACTTGCCCTAAGTTGTTAGATTTCATCCATGGCTATCTTCTCTTCAGCTTCCACAAGCTCTCCTTGAGTGGCCATCCAAACTTCCCATGATGTCAACCACACTGACTGCCTATGTGAGACTGGGGAATGAATAGGGTAACAGAGCCTTTTGGGAAACTTTTCAAACTACACTTAGGCCTCCTCCATATTTTGATTTAATCCTTAGCACCCCATGTTTACCAGTAACTGACATGATGAGTTACTTCTACTTGCAGGAGTTAGTTTTATCACTCAGGTGTGTTGGGGGAGAAATAGGTAAGTACCACTTATGTATATGCTGAAGACAGCCAGATCTCTCTCTTGTTAGATGTCTCTCCTAGGCTCTAAGTTCTTATTTGCATCTTCCTACCTACTGACATGTTCTTCCTGGATATCCCACACTCTCTCTAAAGAGTTGGGATATCCTAACTCACTCTCTCTAAAACCAAAATAGCTCCCTCAAAGCACATGCCTGTCTATACCTCCTACCAGCCACCTAGCTGTCTAAGCTGGAATACCAGCATCCTCCTAAAGCCTCTCTCTTTCCTTCAATGACACTACTCACATCCTCTCAACTCTGTCTGGATCCAACTATGACCTTGATCAGGTTCTAATATTCTACTTTCTGAGCTACTGAAATAACTTCTTACCTGGTCTCTCTGTCACTGGTTCTGCCCTTTATCAATCATGCTCCATGCTAAAAGAAATGCTCTAAAACAAAGGATTGCATCATTCCCCTTTTCAAAACTTCTGATGTTTCCTGCTACTCCCAGGACAAAAATTTGAGCCTGGGATGAGTGACCAGAAAAGAAAGGCCCGGAGGAAAGAAACCACTGACACCAAGACCCAAATCAAAAGAAACCCTAAAAGGAGCCATGTAGGTCAGAGAACTTGGTAAGGAAAACACCAGTGGACCTTTGACACACAAAGCAAACTTCAACAGCTCAAAAAGAACACAACCAGGCTCACACAGCCAGGGCCAGGAGGCTAAAGGGCTATGATAAGAAAGCTGCAGGGCAACTTGCCACCTTCTGAGCTAGCCAAGAGGAACTCAGGCAAGGAAAAAAAAAAAAATTAAATGGGCATCAATGTTAAACATTCAAGAAAAATCAGTATAAATACAACTACAGGATAAATGTATAAAAGCTTTGAAAATGGATACCATTGTAAGAAACAACTGAGACGATTTCATATGGAAAAAAAAAACTGTGAAAGTAATCTATAAAAATTTAGAAAAAAAATGTCAGGGGGCTCTCAGCAACGACCTAACTAAGCCACCGTCTCCCATAATGCATACCCCTGCACACAGACCCCCACACTCTGACCACCCATCAGCTACACCAGAAGTAGCAGAGCTCAAACAGCCCAGAGGCCCGAACTAACAAAGCACTTGCCGGGTAATTCCTTAAAGGGCCCATAGGAATTCAGACCAAAGTGCCCCAACCAGATTCCACCTCTACTCAAAGAATAAAACAGCCTGTCAGCATGTCTAGGAAAGGTCAGAAGCTCTGGTGAGTCAAATAGACAGTGAAACCCCATTCCCAAAGGAGTTATGCAATCTTCTCCGCCATACTACCCCATTAATTATAGGCACATCAACTCTTTTTCTTAATCATAGACAGCTTCAATAAACCTGTGCAAGTCAAGTCCAGCTTCTCTCTGCCAGGAATTTTTGGGTCCTCGACACCAAAATACTGGCTGACCTGCCACTCCACATCCTAAGTGGTAGCCAGGTGGAAATACTTCTGTTTTTAAGTACCTTTGCCCATGCTGTCCCATTGCTTAGTCCGGAAAACTCTCAATGGCCTGCTCCAACCACCAGCACCTTCTGGAAATCCTTAACTAGCCCACACTCCACAAGGCATGCTTTCCAAGGACTGGCTATAGCTCTTTCCTGACGTTCATCCCATTGTAGCATGAGGGAAGTAACTGTGTCTTAGTCATCTATCTTCTGTGCCTCAAACAATGTCCAGCCTATGTGAGATACTCCACTTGTGTTTGCTGAATGAACTTGGAAGTCAGCTCATTTTCTCCTTTGATACTATAGCAGGAAAATAGAAGTATGTTGTGTTGGAAGTCACAATGGAAACTGTTTCATGCTAAATGGAATTTCACTGGCAATCCAGCCAGGTCAAGACCTTGGGGGGAAACTGCACTCATCTTTTTGCAATCCTGCACAACAGCAGAAAGAGAATGAGAAATAATTAATGGCTCCTGACTCTACCAGGTGGGCTAGGGGAAGCGGTCTGTGGACTTCCTGGGGGCGGGGCGGGGGGGGGGGGGGAGTCTGCAGACCAATTTCCCTTGGTACTAAAGTTCATGATATAAAGACTATCCCTGTATTTCCAGCATGAATTAGAAATTTCAAGGAAAATGTTTCAAAATATTCTCAAGAATAATGAGCTTAGAGTTTGATGGAACTCATTGTAGCTTAACACCCATTAGCCAAAAAAATTGTTGAACACCAGAAAACACTGGAAACAAAACAGATCAGGCTGTCTACAACTGTGTGGTACTACACAGAGGGAAGAGAGGCAGGGAGGGAGAAACACAGGTAAAGAAGACTGAGGAAGAGGAACTAAAAATGGCAGACCGATTGCCTGGGGAAGGCGCATGACAAAAATAGGTCTCTGGACATAAAAGGCTGGAAAATATAATTAATGTCTACTCAACAGGTTGGTGTGGATAGGAATAATATGGACTTTTTAACAGAAGAGATTTGAAACATTTATTTAAGATCAACAAAAAGCACCCTCTTACACAACATATATTTTAGTCACATGAAAATTTTGCCCCAAGATGTAATTCAGGCTAAGAGATTAATTATTTCGGGGCATCTGGGTGGCTCAGTCAGTTACGTGAGCGTCCAACTGTTGATTTCGGCTCAGGTCATGATCTCACAGTTTGTGGGTTCAAGTCCCGCATCCAGCTCCCCACTGACAGTGCAGAGCCTGCTTGGGATTTTCCCTCCCTCTCCCTCTGGTCCTCTTGTCCCCTCTTTTTCTGTCTCTCAAAATGAATTTAAAAACCTTAAAAATAATTAAATATGAATTATTTCAAGAAGATTCTCTGTACACCTCATGCAAATTAGTTAGTTATAAGAACCTAATTAGTTTGGGGTACATCTCATTAATAAGAAACGCGTCATGAAATGGGAAGTGTTCATAAGCATCTCTGCAGCATACCAAAGTACCATGGTTATCTTAAAAATCAACTTGCGCACTGACTGCTGCATTGTGAGCTGAACTAGCCACATTTTACATAAACTATCATTTTTATTTTAGAGAACTGACAAACTATGGTTAGATTCCTGTGTTTGACCTACATTTTCCCAAAAATGAACAAAGTGAGCCGGACACTTCAAAAAAAAAAACAAAAAACTGACAGTATTTGTTGCCAATGGTAAAATTTGAGCTTTCAGGCAAAAATGTGAATTTTGGAAAACTGCTTCCCAACACTTAAAAGAAAAATAAGACTTTTTTTTTCCTGCTAAATAATACTTGCTTTGGGAAATAGACGATATAATAAATTGATAGTACTTTGTAAGTTTTGATTTTCATTCTTAACTGGCTTTAATCAACTTTTTTAAGTTATAAATTATAAGACCCACAAGAACAGTAGTTTAAACTGTGTCAGCCTAATTGTCTGTATGAAAATTGCCAAATTTTTTATGACATATCATGTTATGGCAAACATTAAGTATATAAGTGAGAAAAATCTATTAGTATATCACATCAACTGAATTCTAAGAATCTACAGATTCAGTGCACCAAGAAAAAGGGATGACTAAGAAGCAACAGCTGGAATTTATTTCCTTTGGTTAGCTTTTTGAGTAACCTAAGTTCAACAAGTTACTCAAAATACCAAGAAACAAAACTGTTGCCTAAGTGCAAAAAAACTTTTTTCTACAAAACCTCTCAAAGTTAAATATCTGATAAAATAACATCACCCAAAGTTTTCCAACCTTTAAAGAGAGAGCTACATGGGGGCGCCTGGGTGGCGCAGTTGGTTAAGCGTCCGACTTCAGCCAGGTCACGATCTCTCGGTCCGTGAGTTCGAGCCCTGTGTCAGGCTCTGGGCTGATGGCTCGGAGCCTGGAGCCTGTTTCCGATTCTGTGTCTCCCTCTCTCTCTGCCCCTCCCCCGTTCATGCTCTGTCTCTCTCTGTCCCAAAAATAAATAAAAAACGTTGAAAAAAAAAATTAAAAAAAAAAAAAAGAGAGCTACATGACAAAGTAAAAATTGCTATAGAATGAAGAGTTAATTTATTATTTTTTAAATTTATTTTGAGAGCATGCATGCACGGGGGAGGAGCAGACAGAGAGGGAGAGAGAGAATCCCAAGCAGGCTCTGTGCTGTCAGTGCAGAGCTTGACACAGGGCTCGATCCTACAAACTGTGAGATCATGACCTGAGCTGAAATCAAGATTCAGCTACACTTCACCTACTGAGCCATCAGGCGCCCCGTTAAGAGTTAATTTATAAGACTTCCAAAATGGCAGAAGATTTTAAGAACAGCCACCAAATATTTTGGTTAACTACTCTCAAATCCACCGAGCTATCGCTGTCATTTCTTCTACAGGTTTCCAGGGGATTTTATTCAGCCTAAGGAAAAAAACTGCATTAAAGGAAAATAATATTTTAAAATATTCACACCTCTTCAAACTTTAACCTAAACTTCTATTTTGGGATACATCAAGGTTTCAACAATTTATGTCTTCTCAAGCATCATTTAACATCATTTAAACATCTTACTTGAATCCAAAAATTTAATCAAGAAAAAAATCATACAGTGATTCTGTTTTAGGAAATAAAACCGTCTCAATAAGGTTTGCTTCTTCCCTCTCCCCTGAAAGTCATTAATATAATCTACTATTGCACAGGACAATATCCTGATAACCATTCCATCTCAAAATTTTGCAGTTGTTTTCACTGTATAAGAGGCCATTCATTTTTGCCTGAACCAGGGAGAAATGGCACTGGCTCAAAAGCCTACCAGTGTCTAAAAAGAAATAATAGGAGATCCACATTAATACTAAGTTAACATTAAACTCATATTTCACACTAAATACACTAACATTAAATACATACCATAAATATTTAACATTAACTACATAATAACCAGGAAAAACCCAGAAAAAGTTTGGGAGACACGATGTGTTTTAATCCCATATGAGGTTCCTAGGTTTTAGTCACTAGAATGCCACATTGGCACCTTTTCAACCAAAGGGGGCTGAGTAATTAGAATATATAATAAGCCAATTCAAGTAGATTATTAAGAAGGGTATTTAGGCCAAAGGCCCAAAAAATGATAAGTAGGATAAAGTTAAACTACAAACTATCCCACAAAATTGTTGTTTTAATCGTTATTTTATCTCAGAAGTCATCCTAACAGGTAGCCGAATCTACCTACCCTTGAAAAGCAGACTAAATAATGGAGCATTGTTTTCATAAGAAAACTCATTGCCTAAAAATTCCTGAAGTGTGTGGCACAAATGTTCACTGACCCCATTCTAAAAAAGTGACCTAGAACATTTGAAAACATACATTCTTGAACTCAATCACACTCGCTGGTGTTGGTTTCTCCATCATATTTTTACAATCAGCTATTATATCTGAGAGTGTGTGAATAAAACTACGATTAAGCAGTGAGTGTAAGCTTAAAGGACCCGATATTAAGTGAATAACGCTGTCAGGAATACTCAAGAAAGCAACCAGGGCATCCGGGGTCACCACACCTAATTTTGCTGTGTCCGTTTAATGCAGTCTTCAAGTTATTCAAACGTGCACAAACGAAACTCACTCACGTACCAAAGCCATGCCCCCCAAACAGTTTATCTGACACTCCTGAAATCACATTTCAAATAAAACGCTTTCTGCCGGGCCCCTGTTCGCACGCCTTCCAAATCCCATAAGTGAACATCCTGCGTTTCCTTCGGCGTGACCGAGAGAAGTGAGGGTGTGTCTCGGTGCTTACCGATGCCTGGAGCCACATAGACGAAGTAGAGGCAGGACGAGGAGAGGGAGAAGAAGAAGATGAAGGCAAGGAGGGAGCGATTGGAGACCCGCATCATCCGCTTGAGCACAGACATCTTCCTGTTCCCGGCCAGCAGCTCGGGCTGCGTTCTCAGGCCGGACTTGGGGGCACCATCCAGGCCCTAAACTTCCACGAATGGGCTAAGAATAGCGAGACTGCAACGGGGTCCGCGTGGGGAGGCTCTGGGGGAGGGCCGGGGCGGGAAAGAGGAAAGGGGAGGGAGGCAGCGCACGGAATGAATGGGAGGCCGGAGAGTCGGGGGAGGGGAGGAGCGGGGGGGGGGGGGGGCCGGGGGGGGGGGGGGCCCGGGGACAGCAGGACCTGAAGAGGCCGAGGAAGGGCAAGGACGTGCGCTTTATCCCCCCCCGACAGCGGCGAGAGGAGGGGCTGCAGGTGGGGAGAAGCGCGGGCTGCACGCCGCGGCGCCCCTGCGGAGAGGGACAGCAAAATGCAGCACGCCCGGGCTACCCGCGTTCGCCGGGGTGCGGGACGCGAAGCCCCCGCGCTCCGGAGGCTGCCCGCCTGCGCTCGGCAGGCCTGCGCCGCCGCCTCGTCCGGGCCGCGGCGTCTCG
>NW_024412397.1:41354475-41423458 GCF_014898765.1 Herpailurus yagouaroundi | reverse complement strand
GAGAGGGTGGGTGGGGGCCTCCAGGTTTCCCCCCGCGGCCGCCCCGCGAGCCGAGCGCAGGCGAGGGCGGCGTCCCGGCTAGCGGCGAGCGCGCTCCGACCCCGGCTCCTGCCACCGCCAGCTGCCCGCCCGGCCGCAAGGGCGGCAACCGCAGCAACATTACCGCCGCCCTCCCGGGGTCAGGCGCCCCCGCCGGCGCCGCCCCCCCACTCCGCCCCCGGACACCAGGCGTAGAGCGACCGGGAGACTCGCGCTGCGGGCAGAGCCGGGGGCCCGAAGAGGAGGAGGCCGGCCGCCGTCGGAGCCGCGTCTGGATCGCAGGAGGGGGCGGGCCCGAAAGGGCGGGGAAGAGGCGGAAAACCGGGACCGGCGGGCGCACCCGGAGACCTCTGCGGGGCTCGCGCTCGGGCTCGAAACTGCAGGCGGCGCTGCCCGGGCACCGGAGGAAACCTGGAGGCCCCCACCCACCCTCTCTCCTCCCTTCGCCCGAAACACCGCGCCTCCTGATTGGCTGGCGCCGCACCGCGCGGAGCAACCTGCCCCCACCTCGCGCAGCGACCTGGGCCGCCGCTGCCTCCTGCGTCACGGCCGCCCCCGCGAGCCCGGGGACCCCGCGCTGCTCCGGGCTGAGGGACTGGTCTTGAGCTTCGGGTACGCCTCCCCCTGGAGATCGATAAAGAAGGATGATGTACCTGGAGGGAAAAGGGTATCTCAAGGAGGGGACTTCAATGGTGTAATTTCCTCCCAAAATACCACGCTCCGGGAACAAGGTTTTTTCCAGTCCCAGATTAATGAAACCTTCCATCTCGCACTTCTTATAGAAACATATTGTCAGGATGTGTTATGGATCTGTGTATATCCCTTGTAATGGGACTTGCCCTCTCATCTGAAGGTGAGCACTGGGTGGTCCTACGGTAGCTATACCCATTCAGGCGTGGCGGAAAAGACTTCCGTGCAGCCAACTGGCCCTTGAGTACTGCAGCACCAACCAGCTTCAGTAGACAAATTGTTTTATTCCCCCCCCCCCCCCCCAGGCCGTGGTCTCCCTTTTGTTCAAAAGCTGCTTCTTCCTGCTGGCTAAGTGAAGAAGTCCGGATCCTTAGCTATGTCACATTTTTGCAACGTATGTGAAGGTGTTTCTATTTCAACCAATCATGTAGGAAGTGGTTGGATGCACCCTACCGCCATGATTTGCTCACTATTTCCAGATGCGGTGGTATTGAACCATCATTTGATTGCCAGCAAATTTGGTACCTTCTTAGCAAGGTACCCAGGCCTTGGATCGTCTCTTAAATAGTACTATGCTCCGTGGAGCCTGAAACACCTGAGTTTATAATTCACTAAGGCCTTTTATTAACTGTGAAATTCATAGCAAGCTACTACCCTCTGCAAGCCTCTTTTCTCGGCCCCCCCCGATGATGGGTGTGACCTTGCAAGGCTGTGGGGTTAAACCGCATAACTGTAAAATGGCAAGGACGATGTCTGGCACATAAGAGATTCCCTCACATCCCATTGGACGCTTGACTGAATGAAATCGCCAAGTTCAAATTCATTTTTTAACATTTTGTTTTTTGGGATACTTACAAGTTACTCAACTTCTCTGGTTGATTGGATATTTAATGTGAAAGGAAATGACACGATTCTGTAACATTTTTAGATGCTTAAGGGAAATGTGAAATACAAATGGTGCCCCATTAAATACAAGATAAAACTCGCTTAAAAAAATACCTTTGCAAACGAAAGAAATCCATGAATGTTGAGGAAGCAAAGTTGTAGTTTCTCAGATCCTGCTGACTTTTCATCTTATTTGCACCAGTTCAACTGCTGGCTTAGCAACGGCCAGGTCTCAGGTGAGGTTGGCTTTTTATTAGGAAACTTTATCATAAAACGAAGAGGGAAGTATTAACGTCTTAGAAATTGATTATGAATCTTATTTTAAGAAATCTGACGTCTATGTATAGATGTGCCTGGCTGGCATAGATTACTGCCACTGGTATCTCTTTCAGGTTCACTACAGTACTTGTTAAAACTGGTTGCTAAGAGAGTAAATCTTAAAAGGCTCACATCACAAGAAAAAGAAAATTTGTATTTATGCATGGTGACAGATGGTAACCAGACTTATTGTGGCGATCATTTTGTAGAGTATACATATATCGAATCATTCTTTGTACCTGTAAGTAATATAAGATTGTATGTCAACTGTACATCAATAAGAAAAAAAGTCCATTATAGAAAAATTAAAAAAAAAAAAAAAGACTAGTTCTGAAAAGAAAAAGACTGGTTGATTCTCCTCTGGAGTAAAGCAGCGTACCAGAAAACCAGCTTAGTTGGTGTGCCTGTTACCTCTTTTATCACCACTCACAAAGATCGTCAGCAGCCAAGCCTCTGGAGCCAGGGAGCCTGGAGTCAAATCCCAATCACTGATCAAGTGACCTTGAAGTTTACTTAAGCTCCCTGTGCCTTCATTTCCTCATCAGCTAAAGAAGATAATCATACTGCCTATTAGGGTTGTTGTAAGGATTAAATTAAATGAGCTAATGCCTCTAAAGAGCTTTGGGGAGCCTGGTACCTACTAAGCACAACTAGAATATTTGTTAAATTTGGTTGTTTTTTTTTTTTTTTATCTTTTAGATCACACTCTGCCAACAGTAAAGAGTGATGCCGGTCTCTTCCTGTTTAAATACCAAATTTCCTACTGAGTCATCCATTAAGTTTCCAGTAGTCTGAAGGATGCCTCAGGGTCTCAGCTCATTTCTAAAGCAATAATCGATGAAATACTTAGAACTGAAGAAATGCTAACCAAACCTTTTCAAGCCCAGATTATCCACTGATACTTCCTCAGGAGCCAGGTAAAGCCCACAGCAGAGGAATGACCTTGCAGAAAGTTTAATTTTATAATCTCAAGGTTTAATTTTATAACATCAGTAAGACTTTAAACTTATAATAAGACAAAACTTAACAATAGTAAGACATAAGTAAATTTCATTTAACTGCTTTGTTTTACATTTATTACTACCAAGTATTCCTTCTATTATTTTCTGTTTATGAGAGCCCCCTGCTCTTAAATATCTGCGTGTCAAACTGAATAAGTTAAAACTAATGGTTTTGTATTTATATTAATCAGAAATATATTACTGAGATTGTGATTACAACAGAATAGAAAAATGTACTTGTTTGATGAGGTGGGTGACATTTTACTTGGTCTGTGCTGAGTGAGGATAAACAATATCCATTAAGGGTTTGGGATTTGCTCACAACCTTGGTAGCATAAAAATCTGTAAGTTTTTTTGTTTTTTGTTTTTTTCCTCTAAACTGGGTGGGGGTGGTGGTGGAGGAATGCATGAAAGCACATAGAATCTTACTTTTATGGTTGGTTAAGGTTCAGACCTCTATATTACAATCACTGATTAAATATGGTAATTTTATATATTTAAACACATGGTCTCAGCATCTGATATTCAGTTAAAGAAAATTGTTGGGTTGATGAATTATGCTTAGACACTTGAATTCTTTACTTACATTATTGGGGTGTAGATTGTATAAGAGTTAGACTTTGGTGTGATTTATGAAATGGGATATATATTCTAAGATATTGTTGTGGCACAGACGCTTCTCTTAAATAAAGCGCGTTTTCCCCACTGATTTTCATTATAAATACAGTCAGAGTTCTGCTGAGAAAAATCAGCAGATTTTTCTATATCTTATTTAGGTTGTATTAAATAAATATTAAAATAAGTGTCTTACATTTGAAAGCAAACAATCACTTTAAAGGCAGATTTTAATAATCTTATATATATGAAAAAATACAAGTTGTAAGGTGATACTGTATTGTGGTTAACATTTAAAAGGAAAACCATCGGGGCGCCTGGGTGGCGCAGTCGGTTAAGCATCCGACTTCAGCCAGGTCACGATCTCGTGGTCCGTGAGTTCGAGCCCCGCGTCGGGCTCTGGGCTGATGGCTCAGAGCCTGGAGCCTGTTTCCGATTCTGTGTCTCCCTCTCTCTCTGCCCCTCCCCTGTTCATGCTCTGTCTCTCTCTGTCCCAAAAATAAATAAACGTTGAAAAAAAAATTTTAAAAATAAAATAAAAAAATAAAAGGAAAACCATCGTAGTAATAACAATCTCTATTTCAGCAGTTGACCCAAATTTCATACTCCTTTCAAATTACCTTAACCCTTTCATCCTAAATCCAAAATCATTCTTTCCCATCATAAGAATGTCCTATAGCGTTTTCAAGTATTCAAACCACCTTTCTATCATTTTCACAACATCCCTTTGGGGTACTTTTGGCAAGTATTATTATGTCACTAAAGCTCAGTAAGGTACAATATCTGGCCTGAGGTCACATGGTAATAAGGTAGCAGAGCTGGGCAGAGAGCCAAGATGTTATCAGCCTCATTCAGTGCCCTTTCCACAAACCACACCTGCTCCAGTTTTCACAGGGATTACATTGTCTATGGGGGCAAATGTTTTATTTAGTGTATTTTTTAAAATTTTTTTCTAGAAATCTTTCAAACTATCTTTACTAATTTTGTCTCATATCTGTGTCACAAAGCATATAAATTATGTTTATAGTTTATAGTGTAAAGCATAAAGTTAAGGCCCATCTGTCTAGTTCAATCAATTGATAGGTCAAAATGAAAAATTAATAGATTGTGTTTGCTTTATCCATTTTTTTTTCCTCAGCATAATGTTGGTTTATTCAACAGATTGCTAGTTTTGCTTTAAAGAGAATCTGAGCTGCCAGCCAATGCCCCTAACTAGCCCCTAGGCTGCCTAGAAAAAAACAAAAAACCTCCCCATGGCAGATGAAATAAGAATGTGTTCAGAAAACTTGAGGTTGGAGGTGGAGGAACAGACAATGAAAAGCAAAGACAAGAGACAGAGAGCAGCTGGGTCACATAAAAGGTAGTGCCTTGTGCCTTCCATGGGAAAGGGTGTTATTTAAGCACCCACCAGGGTGAAATGTAGGTTTCCTCTTCCTGTTTGAGGCTTCCACCACCCAGGTTCCCAGAAAGCTGAGGGAAATCACAGTATCAGCACACATAGAAACAGATGCAGAGGACAAGTGGGCATTATACATACCAGCTGATCAATCCCACCCTAGAGAGAGGGTCCATAAACCTGGCTACTAAACACACAAAGCAATAACCACATTCCCAGAGTCACCTTGAATTCTAAACAGCAGTTAGTCCTGGGTAACTTTGAGAGATATCTTTCTTATCGATACACACATACACACACGTTAAAAAGAAGGAAGAAAAAAACACTCAATTACTTGACACAGTTCATTGAATTTTTTAAAAAATCATTTCCTGTACATGATTCTATTTTGATGACATACAGTAGTACCCCAGAACCTTGTACAAAAACAAGGCAATAAATAATTATTGAATGAATCAATCAACATTACTTTTAACCTTTTACATATATTCCTTTGAGTAGTGTAACAAGGAGTACAAGTTAGTTCACCTTAATTTACCAGGAGCATTTTATCAAAAGAGCCATCTTCATAGGTGAATGAATCATAAAAGTAGAAGATAAAATCCATAGATAAAAGCTAGGATATTATTAAAATGTTCTTCTATCTTATCAAGAATCGTATAACCTGTGGCAGCCAAAAGCAATCAAAAATATAGAATTTAAAATACAGAATAAACTTTTAGTGAAGGACATTCATAGGCAATTTTTTATCCATTTTTTTAATCCTGTGTGACATCATAGGGCTCACAGGATTTTCTCCATCTATTCTTTTAGTGACTAACTCATCTATTCTTTTAGTGACTAACATAATTTTAGAGTTTAAATGGATAAATGTTGAAGTGAGAAAGAGGATTCAGGTAAATTTGATAAAGGATTTCAGTGCTTCTGTGCCTGAGAAGAGAATTTTGGAATACTGAGGTCCTGACTTAAATTAAAATTGACATGTTCATAGTCACAGGAAGGATTTAAGTTACCATACAAGGGATGTAAAAAAATAAATAAAATAATCATGGTAAAACACTAATTTCTCTCTCTCTCTCTCTCTCTCTCTTTCTGTCCCTCCCCTGCTTATGCTTGCTCTCTCTCTCTCAAAATAAATTAAAAACTTAAAACAAACAAAGAAGCCAGTCTTTTAAGGTTAAAAAATATGAATAACACCAATTCACCATGACCAATAAGGAATGCCCCAGAAATGCAAAAACCTAGGCAAGTTATTAGCATAACCCAACATATTAGGCCAAAGAAAAGAAATTTAGTATATTTTTAAGTAGATGATTGTATAAATATACTACAATTTGATTACCTATCCTATTATTTGTGAATGAACATTGCTTTGCAATTGGATCCAATTACAAATAAAACTAGTATAATGCACACATTATAAACTATTATAATGCACACAAATTTGTGCATTTCTGTTGGCTATATTCCTACTAGTCAGAATTCTTGCTTCATGATATGAGTGTGCTCAGATTTCACAAATAATGGCAACTATTTCCCCAAAATCGTTCTATCAATTTACATTCCCACTAGTAGGGTTTGAGAGCTCAAGTTCCTCATGTTCTCACCAACACTTGGTGTAATCAACCCTATAAATATTAGCATTCCAGATAGAATGTAGTGGTGCCTCATCTTGGTTTCAATTTGCACTTTCCTAAGGACTACCAAAAAGATTGAGCAATTTGTCATAAATTTATTGGCATACAATATCTTATATAGAGGCTAGAAAAACATTTGATACAATTAAGCAATTTCTGATGTTAAAACTCTTCATAAAATAAGGATAAACAGAAATGTTCTTATTTTTAAAAGACCAAGAAGCATCAGTATGATTAATATAGAATTATTCTCATTCAAATCATGAAAAAGACATGGACTGGCAAGAATTAAGCAATGCACTTGGATGAGAATACGAAGAGGTAAAAGTAGTGGAAAGAAAGTGAGAAAAATTATTGTTATTCATAGGTTTGTGACTACCAGAAAGTACTAACTGGAAAACCTGTTTCTTCTAATAGGATAGATCAGTAAAGAGCCGATGAAAACAATATATGCACACTTACCCAGTTCAGCATGGAGATTAATTCCTAGGAATCAGAGCTCTAACTGAACTTAGTTATATGAAGTTCTATAGTTCCTATGGAGAAGTATTTTAAGTATTGTACTGAAGCAATTTTTCAATCCTCACAGCTTTTAGCAATATTTAAGATGTCCTTCAAAATGTCAAAAGAAAAAACTCCTACCAATCCTCTAATTTTCTGCTTCCTCAAGCAGTTCCTTGAAAGTATCACAAGTTTCCAGAAAATCTGTCTTCTAACCTAGCTTCTGGTCCTCCTTTTTCCTTTGTAGTAGATAAAGCACTGTGTAGCACCATAACTTTGTTAGTCGGTTTATGTCAAAATTACTTACTGAGCTCAAAATGCAGGAGAGGTTAAAGCAGAGAAAACAACACCCATTGTAGAAACACTCATCTCAGGAGGGCTGGGACATCACTCAATGGTTATGTTTGGTAGCAGGTAGTCCACTAGAACCTCATGGGCTGAGCATGTGATGGCACTCAGAGCATAGAGAAAAAGCCTATTAACAGGGCAATATGATATATTATTGAATATGTAAATGTACTGTTATTCATATAGCATATTCTATCTTTGAAAATATCATAAGGACAAATAGCAAATGGGAAATGTAATGTACCTAACTATATTACAAAATGGATAAAATTCAATCAACTCATCCAAATATTAACCTGTGAGTTAACCACAGCCCAACTAGCTGGGGCATTATCAGAGCCTAACTGACCTAGGGGAGAGGGAATACCAAATTCCAGTCAGCTCTAGCCTTCCATGTGGGCTAAGAGAAATATCCAGTTCCAGCCTAAGACGTCAGTTGATCTATCAAGTTCCCAAATTGATCTATAGATTCAGTGCAATCCCAATAAAAATCCCAGCAGGTTGTTTTATGGATATCTACACACTGATTATAAACCGTATATGAAGAGTTTACCTCTCTCTCAAAATAAGTAAATAAACTTAAAAAAAAAAAGTAAGAAATGTGTAAAGGAAAGTGCCCTTTTCTGATTAAAACAATTGCCTTGGGGCGCCTTGGTGTTTAGTCCGTTGAGCATCAGACTTCAGCTCAGGTCATGATCTTGCTGTTCTCAAGTTCAAGCCCCGCATCGGGCTCTGTGCTGACAAGCTCAGAGCCTGGAGCCCACTTCAGATTCTGTGTCTCCCTCTCTCTCTCTGACCAGTCCCCACTCGCAATCTGTCTCTCTCTCTCTCTCTCTCTCAAAAATAAACATTAAATAAATAAATAGATAGATAAATAAATAATTTGCTTCCAGAAAAATGGAGACCCAAAAGAAATGAGAAATGGAATGGATGGTGGCGCCTGGGTGGCTCAGTCAGTTAAGCGGCCAACTTCAGTTCAGGTCATGTTCTCATAGATTGTGGGTTTGAGCCCCGTGTTGTAGCGGGGGCCCGCTTGGGATTCTCACTCTCTCTTTTCACTTGTTCCTCCCCTACTCATGCTTTCTCTCTCTCTCAAAATAAATAAACTTAAATAAATAAATATGTGTGTGTGCATACATGTGTGTGCATATGTGTATATATATATATACATATGTGTATGTATATGTGTGTGTGTGTATATATATATATGGGAAGGATGGACGAATTCAGTATTACAATGATGTGGACTCTCCCCAAAGGTGACCGTGAATGCTGGAGAATGACCAAGTTAAAGAGTTACAGTCACTTATCCCAAAAATAAATGGTTTGAGACAGGACACACAGCAGTAAACGTGCTTCCAAAGCAAAGGACAACTCCCTATCTATATATATCTATACATATAACCAATTATGTTCCTAGCATTCTTCATCTGACAAGCATGAAAAATATGGTTATTGTCAAGGTGAGAAAAAAGATTAACCTATCCTTAAATAAATGAAGTGTCTCTTCAGGAAGAGGTAAGGTAAACAGGAAGTATTTCCAGACTAGTCAGCTAAAGCGTCTGAGGTGGAGAAGGTCAGCTCTCATAAGCAAGACTTGCCTTCCTAGGTGGAAATGCTTGTACTCGGCGTGATACCCCTTTGCTTACCCAGAGCACAGATGTGTACAGACAATACTAGACACCTTTGAACACACTGACCTCCTCAGGACTACGTGTACTAGATAGGGAATGATTGTTCAGTGTCTCTCCAGGCTCCACAGCGACTTGGGAGAGCCAGTGTACTAAGGAGAGGATATGAAGTGACTTCAGGTAGAGTCCTTGGCTATACGATCTTCCCCCCTGGTCAAATGAAAAGCATCTGTCGGGCTTTTGTTCACATAATTTGCAGCAACTGGCAATTATTACTGAGTTATAATTCGTTTTGCTTCTGGTCCTGCTGTGAATTTTCTTCAAATAACTTCCATTTTAAAAAGTCCTTATTTTTGCTGTATGATAAAGATAGCTTAAAATCCCACCTTACCAAAACAATATGCATTAACTGTGAAACTGATAGTACAAAACAACAAATAAATTTTACTCCACCACATTTGACATACCGGTCATCCCCAGACCCCATATGTCTTTAAACGGTTAATGGTAGAATAATCTTAGCAATATGAATTGCGTTGTGATTAATAAAGACATTTAATTTTAAACATTCCTGATTGAGTTCTGGGTCTGCTTGTAAAATAACCTTAAAATCTCTTGGGAGACTTTATCATGTATGGCAGTTCTGAAGAACCATGCTATGCAGTGGAGAGGGAATATTGATCTGATGAAATAGAAGTCTCATTAAAATAATGTGGGAATGACTTTTTTCCTACTTCTAAGAAAAACCTTTCTGGTAAGCCCTTCTCCACTCCCACAGAGAAAGGGGCTAAAACAGTAAAAGTAGACATGTAGCAGGAGGTAACTTGTTATAAAAAGGCTAGGCTGGCAAAAGGTGATTTCCAGTTTAACCGAATGAAATAAAAATAGCTCTTCTGGGGCGCCTGGGCAGCTCAGTCAGGGTTAAGTGTCAGACTCCTGGTTTCCACTCAGGTCATGATCTCACGGTTGGTGAGTTCAAGCCCCACATCAGGCTCTGCACTCACAGCACAAGGAACCTGCTTGGGATTCTCTTCCTCTCTCTGCCTCTCTCTCTCTCTCTCTCTCTCAAAAATAAATAAACATAAAAAAAATAGCTCTGTCACCTCTTCCTCCTGAAATCAACTGAAAATAAGAGTAATACAAGAAAAATCTTCAATGATGCAAGAAAACACCTAAGATTCTGAACAGTTACATATGAAGGAAGCCTGGGAATATTGTCATGGAGAATGCTGGAAGAGGATCCCTACTCAGACCATTTGGGACAGAGCTCTTGGAGCCGTTGGAAGGAGAGGTGATGGCTAGGCTGCTTGAGGGGCTTCTCTCACCTCTTCTGTCGTGTGGCAGGGGAAGTGTCCAACCAGCAAAGCACAGACGCACTACGTCCCTAAGAAGCAGTGTATCATGGATGTATCAAGCAAAACCCTGGATGACCTGCAACCCTGATCTGCCAGCTTCTAGAAACTGCACAGTTGTGAAAGCTAAGGCAAAGGGAAACATCCTGGAAAATTGTATCATATAGAGATTCGTGAAAAACCAGTGCAACTGCTAAGCTGGACAAGAATTACGCCACAGGGCAAAGTGGTAAACACTTTCTCAGGCAGCATCTTGTAATGCAGCCGTTCCGCGGGGGCGCTCCCTGGCCCTTACCTGCTACTCCACTGGGAATAACTCCATTGAAAACAGAAATAGTCAAGAAGGGGCCGCCATAAAACACAAGAAAAACAAGAGGAAAAAGGACATGATGTAAGGTAGGCAGAAAACCACACACCAGAAAAATTATACCATAAATGAGATCAATATAGATTTTTTTTTAATTCCAAAGAATTTTTATACACACATACACACTTATCTGGGATAAGTGTAGAGGGTTTTACAAGAGCTCAAGGAAGCAGGTGCAAAATAAACCGGCAGAGCTCAGGAGAAAAATGAAAGAGAAGAATAATACCATCACAAAAATATCCATATGGAGAGCAGAAATAAATGAATAACAGATATTGGTGAAAATACAATCAGAGGTGTGAGATAACAGGCTTGAGAAAACTGAGCAAAGTGAAATAATAAATGAAAAAGTAGATGTGAAAGACAGGTGATAGATGTGTTAGTTTAGATGGGGAATTCCTTTCATGTATGCATATGTCAAACCACCATGATGTACACGTTAAAGATACTATAATTCTGTTAATTAAACCTCAATAAAGCTAATATTAAAAAAAAAGATGCCAGCAGAATTCATCAGGTATTTGGTATTGCTGAAAAAGAAAACAGAATAAATGCAACAGAAAAAAAATTCAAAAATACAGTTGAACAAACTAAAAACAAAGAATATCTCTATTCATTATAGATTTTTTTGGCTTTGTTTATTCCTATCAAGTCTTGCATTTGGTTAACCAAGTTTGATTTCATTGCCTTTTCTTTTTTACTGTTTCCTACATTCTATTTCCATTACTTTATTGATTATCCTCAAATTTTTAACATGCATATTAAAATTTTTATTATTGTTTTAAATATTTATTTTGAGAGGGAGAGGGAAAGAGAGAGAGAGCAGAGAAGTGGCAGAGGGAAAGACAGAGAATTCTAATCAGGCTCCACACTCAGCACGGATCCCAACATGGGGCTCAATCCCACCACCCTGGGATCATCACCTGAGCCTAAATCAAGAGTCGAACACTCCAATGACTAAGCTACCCAGGCGCCCCCAAATTTTTATTATTAAGTAATTCTAAAATTATCAGTGTCTCCTCAAAGATCCAAAGCAATTTAACTTTTCACCAAACAGCCTACATTCCATATAATATGCCATGCCTACCATTTTATTTTTATTGCTTTAAACCCCATCAAATTTCTTTGTTTTTTTTTTTTTTTCAAATTCTCATTTAAATTCTAGCTAGTTAACATATAGTGTAATATTGGTTTCAGGTGTAGAATTTAGTGATTCATCACTTACATACAGCAGCCAGTGCTCCTCCCAAGAAGTGCCCTTCTTAGTACCCATCACCCATTTAGCCCATCCCATCACCCACCTCCCCTCCAGCAACCCTCAGTTTGTTCTCTATCATTAAGAGTCTCTTATGGTTTCTCTCTCTCTCTCTCTCTCTCTCTCTCTCTCTCTCTCTCTCTTTTTTTCCCTTTCCATATGTTCATCTGTTTTGTTTCCTAAATTCCACATATGAGTGAAATCATACGGTATCCAAATTCTTTTTTTAAAAAATTATAGTTGCTGCAGCTTTTAGGATTAATACTTCTGTATTTTTTTCTAAGATGTTTTATCCATTTCTCTACTTACCATGGCTTCTTACATCAGCTGTTTCATCTAAGTTCATTTTCCTTCTTGCTCAAATACATCCTTTATAGTTCTGAACAGCAAGAGTCTGTGGTCTTAAACCCTCAATCATTGTGTGTATAAATATGACTTTATTTTGCCCTCAGTACTAAATGATTACTAGCCTGGCATAGAATTATAGGTTGACAATTATTCTTCCTTCAGCCTTTGAAGGAATTGTGTCATTGTCTTACGGTACCTATGGTTGCTATTTGACTGATTATCATTCTTTACTAGATAATTTTCCCTCCATCACCGTTACAATTTTCTCTCTTTGGGGATGTTCTGTGGTTTCATTATTATGTGTTTGAAATATATTTTTATTTAGACTGCTAGGGAATCAGTGTGTAATGCCTTTCTTAAATTATGAAAAATTTGCAGTCATCAGTTCTCTGAATATTGCTTATTCCCCATCCTCCCTATGTGCTTCTTCAGGAATTCTGTTTGGCATATGTTGAATCTTCCCATTCCCCCTGCCTGTCTTTTAATTTCTCCTGTGGTTTTCCATCTCTTCATCTCTGAGTTAGAGCCTCAGCAATACTCAATTCAGTTATTGCATTGCTTCTCTGTTCTTATTGATCTTTTCAATGTGTTTACAATGGAAGGGATGCCCCTGTCTTGTGAACTCAGAGACCATCGTACAGGAGGTTGAAGGCTTAAGTCAACATGTTCAAAGTGCATGCCATGTCCCAGAAGGCAAATAAATACAGACTAATCAACACTGATCAGTATACTCAGTACACAGCAAAAAAGAAAGAGTCTCTTCTGGACATCCAAGCAAAAAAGATCAAATCATTACAACAAGGAAAACAATTAACTGGATCCAGACTTCTCCACAGGGGTGTTGAATTCTACATTAATTTCCAGAAGTCACCAGGGAGAAAAAATATCATGCAATAATTTTATATCCAAAGAAATTATTGCTTAGCATAAAGGCAACAGATACTTTCAAACATGGAAGAAGTCAAATAGTATGCTTCCCATGAACCCCTTCTTGAAAAACCTTCTGTACAGAGAATTTCAGCTAGCAAAGAACTGAATAAAGAAATGACAGTAAAGGAATGATGTAATCATTGAGTCAATGCAGACTACTATCAACTAATAAACTCCATTACCAAAACAATGGAACAGAATATAAATTCAGAACTAAATGAATATAGGAATTCAATATATATATATTAAAGTGCTCTTTTGAAGTCATAAGAATGGGCAAGATTAGTCATTAAATGGTGAAGGAACAATACTAACATCTGGAAGGAACTAGATCTGCTTAATTTTTTACACTAAAAATGTCCAGGGTTCGAAGCTTTAAACATGAAAATATAAGAACTGACATTGCAAAAATACTAGAAGAAAACAAGACAAATCTCTTGACTGTCTCAGAATGGGGAGGGTATTCCTAACAAAGACGTTAAAAGAAATGATTGAGAACTGTTACCAAGCAAATATACATTTTCTTCATTGGAAATATTCCATAAGCAAAGTTAAAAATCAATGACAATCTGAAAACAAGTATCTGAAATTCATGAAAGAGACAAAGGATTAATTTCTTTAATATATAAGTGCTCACATATTAATAAGAGATGGAAAAAAGGAACTTTCTGGGAAAAAATAGTTTAAAAAAATAGAAAGTTGTTAAGCTTTTACTCAAAATTTTTAAGATGCAAGTTAAAATGACAATGAAATACCATCTTTCACTTATGGGTTTGGTAAGGAATTAACTGTATTGGCAAGATACTATCACAGGCAGTATAAATTAATACAATTGGCTAATATTTTAAGTGTCTATAGTCTTTGGTACAGCAGTTACTATTTTTTTTTAATGTTTATTTTTGAGAGAGACAGAGACAGAGCACGAGTCGGGAGAGGTAGGGAAAGAGGGAGACAGAATCAGAAGCAGGCTCCAGGCTCCGAGCTGTCAGCACAGAGCCAGACATGGGGCTCCAACTCACAGACTGGACAGTGATATGATGACCTGGGCCTAATTCGGACGCCCAGCCAACTGAGCCACCCAGGCGCCCCTGGCAATTACTATTTTTTAAAACTTGTTCCACGCTTTTACTTACAAATACGTGCAAAGATATAAACACAAGGTATATGTTTGCATCAGTGTCATAAACAGGAAAAAAACCTAACTGCCAACATTAAGGAACAGGTAAATAAATTACAGCAGGTGTGATTGAAAATTACATTTATAAAGACCTAAGGTAGATTTCATGTGAGCTGAGATCCTGACATCTAACCTCCAGAAAATTGCATAAATGCTGCTCTCATTTATATCTTTAGGATTCCACCAGGCCACATTCAAACTGGATAATCTGAGTTTTCAAAGGACACTGTTTATAAATTCATGTGGGTGGGGTAGAGAAACCTCTAGAGATAATGCAAGGCATGGTAACCATAGACTTGGAAAGATGAAAGAAAGGCACAGTTACCAGAATTGGAATGATAGAGTAGTTGGAGAGTCACCAATGGGAACTTAGGAAGGCAGACTGAGGCCCCACCTCTCTCTTCTCCCCCTTAGATCTTCCAACATGAAGCCAGAGGTGAGCAAGTCTGTGGATTAATCCCTAATGGAGCTCTGAGCAGGGAAAGAGAGGTAGAGAGTGTATCTGGGAAATGGGTGAGACATAGCACTCTATGTTTTGGAAAGAGAGTATACTCATACGTACCCAAGAATCTGGCATGAGGGGCCTTTGAGAAAGAGAGCCATGGGAATGGGGATCTTTGCAATATGAGGTGGAAAGAAATCAGATTTTCTCTGGATTGTTTATTTAACTGTTGAAATTTTTGTAACCTTATGCGTGTATTATTTTTTTGATTTAAAAAGCAGCTGGTGGCAGAAATTCTTTTAGGGAGAATATGCTTGTTTAGCAAACATCTTGGTAAGTCATTCTAGCTGAAGAAAAAGAGGTCTGAGAAGCAAAAGAGAAAGAATTTGAAGAATAATTTGAAGAGAGTGAGGGAACCCAGCAATGAGTAGAAAGCAGGAAGTGAGGATTTTTTTTTTTTTTTTTAATAAGCTCTACCCCTAACATAGCGCTCAAACTCACAACCCTGAGATCAAGAGTACATGCTCGACTGAGTGAGCCAGCCAGGTGCCCCAAAGAAGTGAAAAATTTGAGGAAAGATACAAGGGACACAGGAAATGCTGGATAGCTAAGACCTAAGGAGAAAAAAGGACCAGAATGACACAGAACTCTAAGAACATGCTCTCTAATACCCAGTTTTGTATTACCCCAATCCTTCAGAAAAACAAGCCATATTCACCGCTTGTACTTATGGTATGTGGTTAGAGTGGGTGGGAGAGATTAAAGGGATAGGACTCTGTTTCCTGTTTGGGCTGTTTTAGGACCGAGAATAAAGAAGAATTACAGTTGGACAGACACACAAAAAATGCATTTCATCCAAAGCCGGAAATTGGGACAGAATCTGACTTGGAAAAGCATAAGCCCCTAGAAAGTCTTCAGCAATGTAGGAGGGATGCTGATTTTTTGCCATCTTTGATGTCAGAGACCAAGCCAATGTTAAGAAAAGAGTGAGCCTAGGGGCGCCTGGGTGGCACAGTCGGTTAAGCGTCCGACTTCAGCCAGGTCATGATCTCGCGGTCCGTGAGTTCGAGCCCCGCGTCAGGCTCTGGGCTGATGGCTCAGAGCCTGGAGCCTGTTTCCAATTCTGTGTCTCCCTCTCTCTCTGCCCCTCCCCCGTTCATGCTCTGTCTCTCTCTGTCCCAAAAATAAATAAAAACGTTGAAAAAAAAAATTTAAGAAAAGAGTGAGCCTAAACAGCTAGAGCTCTAGGATGCCTGGGGAGCTGTGTGATATATATAGAACTTGAGGAGAGGCAAATAAATGTATTCAAGGACAGGTCTGACTCAGGTATTCCACAAATGTCTAAGAATTCATATGGAGGAATATGTAAAGCTCTGAGCTCAACTGCTTTGCATTGGCTCTTTTTCATATCAGCAGGGTTAAGAGGTTTCAATATTCTGGGAATTGATAGCCAGTGTGTTGTGATTCAGAAGAGGCTATCAGACTTTTTCCATCATAATAAATCATATAGCCAGGCCTGGAATTTTAATCCTTCTTTGTTGTTTCTATTTTCTGCAAAAACAACATTAATGACAGCAACAAAAACTGAATGTAGAAAGCTGGCCCTAGAAAATTCTTGGGGTAAATGATACATAGACTATCAAGTACACATAATAATAATAATTCATGATAATTTTACAATTAATTACTAATCTGAAGAATTTAAAGGGCTTCAAGATACAGACAAATAATAGAATCGGTTAAGCAAACCCAAGATCTTTCATAAAACAGCACAGAACATCTTTTTTTCTTTCAAAAAAAGTCCTGTATATATTCTCAGTACAGTTGTTGTTATGCCTTTTCCAAATGTTTGTACTCATAAATAGGTATTTGGATATGGCCTTCTTTTTTTTTAATAAATTGCATTATTGAAATATGTACACCACATAAGTGCCCAAAAAAAGTGAAACATTTTTTCAAGTGGATGTAGGATATTTACAAAAACTAACAAAACATATGATTAACAAAACTGGATTTGTTTTTCTAAGACTGATGACAGATAGCATCTTTAGAAGACATAATGTGTAGGCTTTTGCTCTCTCCTGACCAACATATTTGTGACTTAACCAGTTGGTTTAGGGACGCAGGCCGTGGCCATTGAAGAGGGTTTTTTTCTGTTTTGTTTGTTTGTTTGTGTTTTCCATATTAAAGCTGAGCAACCCCTAATGACCTCATTTGTCACATACAATAATCAAGTGGGCTGACTGGCCCACAGTTTTGGGGACATGAAAAGAGTCACATGATTAGTAATTAATTTGCCATTTGAAAGAAGTATAAGAGATGTATAGAGAAATGTACGTAGGCATACAAAGTTAAATCTTTATAGTTATAACACTACATTAATATTCTATTCCCCTACCAAAAGAATTGGCCATAGACTGTCATTTAAAATTCATGATACAACACAATACCAAATCAGTCAAATAAGATAAATAAGACAAAAGTCAAGTAATAAATATGGTCCTATATGAATATAGCTTTTCTCAGTTTATAGATGGGAATATAAAGTTGAGCTGACCTCAAACTCCAATCTTTTTACTACCTTGTAAAATATATGTGACTTAGCATATTTGAGTCTGATATTTTTTCTTAACTCCTAACAAATTAATGAGGATAATGAAAGTACTTACACATTAGAGTACATTAAAAGTTATCTAAAACTTGGCCCTAAGGCAGGGAAAGTGAAGGTACACTTTCAGTATCTTACTGGGCATTGTTTAGCCAGCCTATCCACGGATTATTTCGTGAGCTAAGGTAACATTTCTTTGTTTGATTTTCATACAGACCTTTGTGTTTGACTTGTACATAAATTAAGATCTTAGACTCTGTGAAGTGGTATGTTAATTTGAAGGTAGACACAATGGAACTGCAAGTAATTTCTGTCAGGTGGAAAAGATAACTCCAAAGAAAAGATATTTTTTTACTGCCCTTGAGATCAGTCTTATTCTGTTGTCTTATGTGTCTGTAAATACCCAGTTCCTCAAAATGCTTTTTGAACAGCTTTATTATGTTGTTGATTTGCTCATTAATGAGTTAATAAATCTTTAGCATATATTCATTCTATATTGGAATGAGAATCATGTTTTTAGTTCCTTGAAATATACAGAGACAGGTAGTAACAATGATTAAATAAGACAAGTATAGAATACAGTAAATGCTCAATAACATTAGATTTCATGAAGTTCACATCCTAATTCCTCCAACCTTATAAAAAATATAATGCTGTTCACAGGGGAAACACACAGATGTGTGTATAAATGTATTAGATGTATATATACACATATATGTACATGAATTATATGTATAAAATTAATGTATATATCATATACATAACACATTTACTATCAAGAACCTTATGCAACTTCAAAAGAATCTCTGTATATTTCCATGTTTCCTATTACTCACATTAATGTCTTCTAGAAACTTTAATGGTAATAACCAATAACAATATGCTCACGCCTGTTTTAGGCTTAGTATCCCTTAGCTGAAAGTACATAAACAGACCTAGTGAGAAACAATAGCAGCATCATTAAGATAAATCTGAGGACTCTACTAATGCGGGAGGAGAAGCTTTCTGGGTGTTCCGTGAGAACTCTAAAACATTAACCATGTTCACATGCTTAAATTGCAAGAGTTGCCTATCGATTAACATCTATGTTGAGTGGACACTTCTTCGTGCACCTTGGTATATACCGGGGAGGTGGAAGAAAGGAAGAAGGAAAACACAGAGAAACATAAACAGTCACTGCTTGTCTGTGTTTTTTTTCTCTTAGTGGCTGCATAGCACAGTATCTAGGAAACCACTTTCCTTGCCAATAAGAATCTTAAAGTCCATTTTTTTTCTGAACTTTTTACTCAGGGACCCAAAATGATTAACCAGACCCTTATCTGTGAGAAATAGTTAATGGATTTATTTTTACATTTCTTGTTTTTAAATAGTTAATGCCACTGAGGAAACCAGAATCTGTTTTTCCTCTTTAATAAAATATTCACTGATGTTCCAAGACACCATAGTGTTAGAACTTAGTAAAATATTTCACTAGTACCTATAACCCAAACAAGGTTTCTGGCTTGAACGATGATCATTTTATTAATTTCTCACTCATAGATGTTGATCAACTGGCCTCATTAAGAGTTACAGCTTTGACCACAATAAAAAATGTGGGCACAGAAATTTGTATTCCTCCCTGTTCTAGATGAAGAGGTTAATTATGAGCTAAGTTAAACATGTTCCGCCTGTAATTTAGAATGTTTGAAAAGAGTAAGCTCGGGAAAGAAATGAATAAAACATTTTTCACAGTAGTAAATTATTTAAATGGTATTAATTAATTTAAGCCTCCTCAGAAGTTTCCTTGACATTGTCATTTAAGGACAGGAGCTTTAGGCAGCTTCTTATTTTAATATTTTCCCCCAATTATGCATGGTTCATAATAGACGCATTATGAAAATTTGAAAACAGAACTGTATTGAGTCTCCAATACAACAGTATACCGGCTCTGTAGTTTATCAGACATTATACTTATATGCATACATGCAATATAATATTCTACATAGCATATATGCTATATATTATATTACATATATGATATGCATTAAAATAAATGAGATCATATTAAACCTGATCATGCTTTAACTTGACCTTTCACTCAACAGATGATGGGATTTTTTTTTTTTTTTTTTTTTGGAAAGCATCACATAACACGGAAGACTTTATTCATGCACACTCTTCCAGACAAAGGCAGGCTCACTTTAGCATGCTGTCATCTTGGGCGTCTGCCAGTTTTCTCTCATTCCGTTTCCACTCGTCCTGCTTTTTCTCCTCAGCTGCTATCCTCCTTTCCTCTTCTGCCCAAGGTTTCAGGTAACCTTGATGAGCGGAGAGACCTTCACCAGTGGCACCAGCTTGTCCGTAACCTTCATGCCCCAGATTATGGGCATTTGTCAATGTCAATTAATATCACTCTACATTTTGATGGCTATATAGTACTCCTTCACACAGATTTATCATAAAGTGCTTTAATGCACTAAGCAAATTTCAGTTTACATTACTTACGCTCATGTAAATTTAGTAATTACCCTGCTGCCAATGTCCAGCTTATACATATTTAGATTCATAAGGCCCAGCATGGGACTCACCATATTTTTAAGAGTGTTCAGAGGAGATTCTGATACAAGCCAAATTTTGAGAAACACTTAGTTCATAAGTTTCTTATTGATGCACATTTGTTTATGCAAAACATTGGGAAAAAATGACACCTGAAAACAAAAGAAATAGAAAGTTAGAAAGAAATCTTTCTCTCTCTCTCTCTCTCTCTCTCTCTCTCTCTCTCTCTTTATTCTTTTCCACATTTCTTCTTCATTCCACCCCAACCTCTGACCTTCCCACTTATTCCATGGAAGGAAAATAGTAAAACATATTAAATAGAGTTTTGGGGAAAAAATAAAAAGTTAAGAGAAACTATGACAAGAAAGGAGTTCAGTAGAAGATATTGGGAGATATTGGCAGAAGGAAATACAAAATAATATCAGAATGCAAAGGATGCATTTATTCAATTAATATATTTAATTAGAAAGATGCAAAATGGTGGTGGAAGAGAAGCCATCCTCTGGTTTGGGAATAAGCAACTGAAGAAGGATAAGATCAGGTTTGTCATTCTGGATGCATCATTATGAAATAGGAACTCCTATTTTAAATACAATTTTCATTTCATCAGGGTTTCTACCTATGTACGTAATCTGCAAAACTGTTGCAAATTTACCTTTAACCAGTAAAGGTGAATGGGATGATCCCTAGATCTAGTGCTCTCGCTTTACTCTCTGGCTGGGTGATCTTTGACAAGTCAGACTCTCTTGCATCAGCTTCCTAGCTTGTAAAATGTATGAGCTAGATTAGATTAATCAACAGAAACCTTCACCTCTAATATTCTTTAATTCCATGAGAGAACAATTTATTTCATTTCGTCATTAACCCCATTTCAGAAAAAGAGCCTTTTCTTTATTCTAATTTAAAAACCCATGGGCTCTGGGATATGTGACAATGAGCATTAACAGCCTGTAAATATACATCCCACTGGAATCTTTCTCATCTAAGGTACATTAGATACTATTTGTCATTCTGAAACACAGAGGGCCAAAGAGAATTCATTAATTATAGAAGGGTTTTAATACTTCAATGAAAATCAATCCACAAAGACATTAGTAGGAAAATGATGTCTCTAGGATATCAACAATTTAAAACAAGTTCTAGGCAAGTAGAAAAATTTAGGTTCAAACTCAAAGACTACCAACAGCAACTCAGGGACTTTTCATCTTTAAGAGGTAAGAAATGTTTGGGGCACCTGGGTGGCTCAGTTGGTTAAGTAGCTGACTCTTGGTTTAGGCTCAAGGTCACGATCTCATAGTTCATGAGTTCAAGCCCTGCAGAGGGCTCTGTGCTGACAGTGCGGGATCTGCTTGGGATTCTCTCTCTCACCTTCGCTCTCTGCCCCTTCCTTGCTTGCCCTTTCTCTCTCTCAAAATAAGTAAACTTTAAAAAAAAAAAAAAGAAAGAAAGAAATGTGTAAAGGAAAGTGTGCTTTTCTGATTAAAACAATTGCCTTGGGGCGCCTTGGTGGCTTAGTCCGTAGAGCATCAGACTTCAGCCCAGGTCATGGTCTTGCTGTTCTCAAGTTCAAGCCCCACGTTGGGCTCTGTGCTGACAGCTCAGAGCCTGGAGCCTGCTTCAGATTCTGTGTCTCCCTCTCTGCCCCTCCCCTGCTCATGCTCTGTCTCTCTCAAAAATAAACATTAAAATTAAAAACTAAATAAATAAATAATAAACATTAAAAAATAATAATAAAATAAAACAATTGACTTGTCTTGTCAGGACAAAACCAAACCACACAAGTATAAAATGAGGAAAGACTGCATAGACTGAAATAAACATCAAGTAAGTGACAAATATTTGAATATCAGTGAACCATAAACTGTTATAAACAAGCAATGCTGTGATCTCACAATATCAGATGGGAAGTCCTGCCTACTCACCTGCTTAATGTCTTACCACAACTCCCCTTCTAGTGGGTTGAATGGTGGCCCCCCAAAGATATGCCCTCCCAGAACCCGTGAATGTGACCCTATTTGCAAAAAACATTTTTGGAAATGTAACGTGCATTGTTCTAAATCCAATGAAGTGTGCTTATCACAGAAGAAAAGATGATGTGAAGACAGGGGCAGAGATGGAGTGGTGTCTATAATGCAAGGATTGTTAGCAGTCACCAGGAAGGAAATGAGCATCCATTGAATGGATACTTCCTCCAAGCCATGGGAGGGGGGAGCCACCCCAGCTGACAGCTTGATTTCAGGCTTCTGCATTTATGGCCTCCAGAACTGTGAGAAAATAAATTTTTGTTGTTTTAAACCATCTAGTTTATGACAAGGTGTGACAGCAGCCTTAGGAAACAAATACACCCCTTTAAAAATACACAAGTGTCCCTTGAACAGCACAGGGGTTAGGAGTGCTGACCCCCCATGCAGTTGAAAATCTGCATATAGCTTTTGACTCCCCCAAAACTTTAGGGCTCTGGGTGGCTCAGTCAGTCAAGCATCCGACTTCGGCTCAGGTCTTGATCTTGCGGTTCATGAGTTTTAGCCCCGCATGGGGCTCTGTGCTGACAGCTCAGAGCCTGGAGCCTGCTTCAGATTCTGTGTCTCCCTCTCTCTCTGCCTTTCCCCTGCTCACACTCTGTCTCTCTTTCACTCTCTCAAAAATAAATAAACATAAGAAGAATCGAAAACTTAACTGCTAATAGCCTATGTCAACATTGACTGGAAGAATTACTAATAACATAATAGCCAATTAACACATATTTTCTATGTCTTATGTATTATATACTGTATTTTTACAATAAAGTAAGCTAAAGAAAAGAAACTGTTGTTGAGAAAATCATTGGGAAGAGAAAATATTTTATGGTCCTGTGTTTATCAAACACATCCACGTATGAGTGGACCTGTGTGGTTCAAACCCCTATTGTTCAAGGGTCAATTGTAGTTTCCAAAAATACTGATCTTCTCAGAGTTCTCTGAACACACTGTACACATGTACATATAATATAGTTCCCAAATCCTTTACAGATTAGGTGATGTTGGCCTAAGCCCACTTCCATGACCTATAACAGGCAAAAACCATCCCCCTGGCATCCTATGAATTCCCTTCCATGCTTAGTTCCTCATGGTCGGCGCTGCCATGTCACGTTGTGCAGGCTGTGTATTGCAGGTCATCTAGCCAGGGAGGTGCATGAGGGCTGCAGTCCACCAGCGCTCTGCCCTCAAAGCTGTGCACCCTGCTGTGGGAAGATTAAAAGGATATCCCCAATTGCCTTGGTCGTGCAAGGCCTCCTTTTTCGCACAAATCAGCGACCCAGTCCCAAAGAGATAATCTTTGTAAAATTTGTACAAAAATGACATAACATCAGCAGTGGTCTTGGTGGTTCTTTTTGTCTGTCCTCTTGCCCCTGGTCCCATAGTCTCAACTCTTCTCCAAGACTGGTATCCACAAATAATTCCCAAATATCAAGCATCTCTTAAGCCTAGGAAGATTCCTGAAGTTTGGGAGTAGCACAGAGGAAAGATTATGTCATACACATAACCCGCAACTTCACCATCATGTTCAATTTTTCCCTCATGTTATCCTCTCCTTTCCGAAATTCCAAATACTTATACACAACTCTGCTACTGATATAAGCCATCCCACCAACACTCTCTGTGTACCATATCCTGGGGAATAAAATTATTTCCATCTTTTTTCACTATTTTAAATTTCTGAGCCTTTGAACATGCAGGACCTTATGCTTAGAATCACTTTCTCTTCTTGTCCACCAGGTAAACTATTATTCATCTATTTATCTTTCAAAACACATTTCAAAATGAAATAAATGGGATTATCAAAAAGTAAAGACTATATAATGCCCCTCCAAAATTTACCAGTCATCATCTATCTCCCACATTAGCCTCTTTTCTCACCTATATCTCCCCAGCTTGATAATAGCTCTTTGACAGGAGAACCCTGATTGGTTGTTCCCATTGTCCTGAATTTAGCTCATGCTCAAATGTTTGTTTCCTAAGTGTTTTTTTTTTTTTCTCATAACCAAATACCCTATGAGGATTATAATCACTTAAGTTTAAACACTTGCCATTTTCCAAAATCAGTAACATTAAAAGTCTTATAAGTTCTGCTGGCGGGGGTGCCTAGGTGACTCAGTCTGTTGGGCATTGGACTCTTGATTTCGGCTCAGGTCATGATCCCAGGATTGTGAGATCAAGTCCTGTGTCAGGTTCCACACTGAGCATGGATCCCACTTGGGATTCTCTCTCTCTCTCTCTCTCTCTCTCTCTCTCTCTCTGTCTCTCTCTCTCTCTCTCAAATAAAATAAAATAAAATAAAATAATGTTTATTAAAAAAAAACAAGTTCTGCTGATCATTACTTCTACTGATGATGTAGACATAGGCTATATCATGAAGTCTTTTTCATATCTACCATTGGATTTCTGAAATAGTTTGTGGTTGCCATTATTTTTGTACCTCTATGATACATCCTCTTTCCTTTTACTTTCCTGACATACCATCTTTCAGGAAAATCACTTTCACTTTCCCCTTCCTAATTCCCTTTGTTATGCTCACATTTGCATTCACTGCCCTATTTTTAAGACTTTTGGTGATGTTATGTTTCATCTGAATTTGATTTTTCTATTTTTGGCTCCTTTCCATTCCAAATTAACTTTGCCACTATGCAGGGAAAAGCATGTTAATAAGCCAATTTCATCTTGATAGGCTCAAAATGCAGTTATTATTTTGTAGGATATATTAGATTATGATCAATGAGTTTAAGCCCAAAAACATATGAAAAGAAACTTTTCTTTTATTTCCTCTATGTAGGCTGTAGCACTTTATTTTTTATTTATTAACAAAAAAGTGCATTTTTTCCATGCACTATTTTGTTCTCCTCGGATTCTTTCAAAATTGACATTCTTATCTAAACATAAAAATGAGGGGTGCCTGGGTGGCTCAGTTAAGTGTCCGACTTTGGCTCAGGTCACAATCTCACAGTCCGTGAGTACAAGCCCCACATCATGCTCTGTGCTGACAGCTCAGAACCTAGAGCCTGCTTTGGATTCTGTGTCTCCCTCTCTCTCTGCCCCTTCCCCATTCACACACTATTTTTCTCTCTCTCAAAAATAAACATTAAAAAAACTTTTGAATATAAAAATGTTAATTCAGATAAAAATGTTACTTTTATTTAAAATTTTTTAAAATTTATGTTTAAGAGAGAGAGAGAAAGATAGAATAAGCAGGGTAGGGGCAGAGAGAGAGGGAGACAGAGGATCCAAAGCAGGCTCTGTGCTGACAGCAGAGAGCTTGATGTAGGGCTCAAACTCGTGAACCTCGAGATAATGACTTGAGCTGAAGTTGGACACTTAACCTACTGAGCCACCCAGGTGCTCAGAAAATGTTACTTTTAAAATTTTAAGTTTATTATTAAGCATAGATCTTAAGTGCTTTATACACTTCATTATTGTAAAGCCCCATAAGGATACTACAAGGAACGCACTATAATTGGCTTAAGTTCCAGGTGGATAGAGTTTCTCAGAGACAAAAGGATGAGGCCAAAGTTGTCTGCTTAGAACATGATGATTCCAACATGTCCTACTCTGACAGAGTGTGAAGTTCCTGCTTTCCTGTTCCCGGGCCTCTTTGTTAGTCAGAAGCACCTTCTAATTAATATTTGTAAAAGGCATCTCAAAGTTAGGTGTTTAGTTAATTTATTTTCATAAAGGTGAAACTTGAATGTTTTTCAAACAGGGATCCTAAAATCAAATGCCTGTGGCAACTAGGTAGATTAAATAGATGAAGAAAGCAGGTGGGGTATAAAATAAAACAAAAGCAAAATAGCCCTTGATAAGCTCAAGTTAATTGGTGCCTTTAGGACTGTTGACTTGTTTGCCAGATATCTTGTCATTTTCCAAGGAAGCCAGGAATTCAGGTTTTCACTTAAAATCTGCCTGTTATTAAATGTTAGCAACTAAATCAGGTCTTTTTGTTTCTCTCACTGTGCAAACTAAATGTGTCTACATGGCCCACGAGCTGCTGGCTGGTGAATGACTCTACTATAGGCTCATGTTGGTCTGTAAACCACATGTCCAATATGGTAGCCACTAGCCACAGGCAGCTATTTTAATTTTAATATCAATTAAAATAAAATTTGCACTTCAGTTCTTTTTTTTTTTAAATCTTTTATTTATTTTTGAGAGAGCGTGAGCGGGGGAGGGCCAGAGAGAGGTGGGGAGGGGCAGAGAAAGAGGAGGACAGAAGATGTGAAGCAGGCTCTGCCCTGACAGCAGTGAGCCCGATGTGGGGCTCGAACTCACAGAACCATGAGGTCATGACCTGAGCTGAAGTCAGACACTCAACTGACTGAGCCACCCAGGTGCCCCTACACTTCAGCTCTTTAGCTGCACTAATAACATTTTAGTGTTGAGTGGCAACATGTAGCTTGTGGCTCATGTAATGGACAGTGCAGAGCATTTCCATGATGTAGAAAGTTCTGTTGGACAGCACTGAAGTAGAAAACAAGAAAATCCGGGCTGCTTTTCTGTCATCTGTCATGATCCCCAACTGATTGCCAACTGGTACTGTAGTGCTAAAGTTAACTCTTCCGCCAGCCCATTCCTACCATTTCTCTTACATGTACTGAGTAGAGAGAGGCTTCAAAGGCCACCCATCTGGCTGGGCATCACTGTAACTGAGAACAGGTCAGCTCCAGGACAGGCCTAGGGACTAGGCAAAGTGTGTCCTTAGCCTCTTCCACATCCCAGCTCTGGAATTACAAGTCAGGCCACTATCTTGCCCTTTCCACAGAGATTAGGGCCTCATATGCTCTTTATTCACTCTCAAAAACTTATTTTTTATGTTGTTCAACTACAATTAAGTGTAAATAATGGATACTTACTTGAAGTTTCTACCCTTCCCTAGGATATTTACAATATATAAAACTCTAAGAGTCAAATGTCAGCCCCGAGAAGATGGTAAGGCAGGATTTCTTATTCCCTTTTTTTTTTTTTTATGTTTATTGATTTATTTTGAAAGAGAGAGAGAATTAGGGAGGATCCGAGAGAGAGGGAGAGGCAGAACTCTAAGCAGGCTCTGCACTGTCAGTGAGGATCCTGATTCAGGGCTCAAACTCACGAACTGTGAGATCATGACCTGAGTTGAAATCAAGAGTGGGACACTTAACCGACTGAGCCACCCAGGTGCCCCAGGATTTCTTATAGGAAAAGACCATGATCATCTCCCTGGAGCATCTAAAATCCTGTCCTACAGGCACTCAGCTCATTTCCCTCATTTAATGGCAGGCCCCACTCAGGATCTGGGTCAGTAGTTTCAAAAGCTGGTTGCTCATGAGATTAACAAGTAAAAATACAAAATTCTCAGTTAAATTTCAGTTTCGGGTAAAGAATGTACCTGAACTTAGGTACTTAGGGGTCTGAGAGAGAGGTCAGAACTGGGTGATAGAACCAAAATAGTGCAGAAATTGGCTTTGGGGCTGGTAATGAGAGTGATGACAGAGAATGCCTGAAAGAATGTTTTATGCTCAAAACTGTTGTTAAACTGAGTAATGAGATACTATACCAGTAATTTACCTCAACCGCCAAGTATATACTCTGGAATTTCTTCACAGTAGCTCAGCACCTGATCTGATCCCACAGACGGTGCTGCAGTGAACAGGGTCAGAGACGGGTCACTGGTAGAGAAAGAGAGGAAGTGGAGAAAAACCACATATCTAGGCTCTTAGACTCCTGAGGAGAGATGACCACCCTTCCCCAACTGATTGCCAGGGGCGATGGCAGATACTGAGCAGCCTCTGAGCCCATCTCCTTAAGCCCTTTGCTGTTGAGAGCAATTCCCTGAAAGTGCCCCAAGTCATCATACACGCACAACTACACAGAACATCAGCATGCTACCAGAAAAAAACTCATTCAACTCTAAAAAATACACCTAGTAAAGTGAATTTCCAAAACAAGTAGAGGAGTTATAGCCCCATCTGCCCATTTTGGTACATGTCCATTTTAGTACAAGTTTAATCTTTTCTATGAGCTATTAATATACTGAACATTATAATATCCCTGAATCCTGACAGTTGATTGAAAGGTACCCACTCCAGATGCATGGGATGAGAGCATATGCTCACCATCACGTTGTAATGCAATTAATATTCCTATAACTAAACAATTCATCCTTCTTAAGTTGTAGCAGAGCAAATGAATTATTGTTATAGACATTTGACCCCCATGAGAAAACCTCAGATACAAAGTCATCTTGGAAGTAACTTACTCTATTCACCTCAAAAACACTTGAAGAGAACTCCTGAATAATATATAACAGCATTATATTGCACGGAAAAATGCACCAAATCCTTAGATTTGGTATCATCTTTCCTCATTACCCTTTCATGGCAATGAGATTGAGAATTTGTAAGCGTACGAATAATTTCAGGCACAATAAGCCTAAAGTATTATTTTCCTTTTGACCAGGGAAAGCAACCTAAAAAATTATTTTCTGGTTTTTTTAATTAACTATTTTTTTTTTTTAATTTAGTAATCTCTGCACACAACATAGAGCTCGAACTCACAAACTCAAGATCAGGGGTCTCACTCTCTTCTGACTGAGCCAACCAGGCACCCCAAAGAATTCTTTGGACTAGGCAGGCTTAAAACATCAGGCTCTTGCATTTAAGAAGACATCAGAGTTGATAAAAATAGAGTCTATGATTTATGTCTTGGCTGATTTACATAGAAACAATAGGGTTAAAGATCAGATGGCCTCACGAGTTATTTCCAGACTCTTCCAGATTCATATTACAGTCGCAAATGTATACTTACCAAAATAAAACATTTAAACAACAATGTGTTCTTACCCCTCAATCAGCATAAAATGGTATTGAAACAAAATAGCAAGTATGTTTTCTCTTTTGAGAAATATTTCCCACTGGATTTATTCTGGTATCGTAACAATAATAATAATGGTCTCAGGCTTGGCAGTCAAGGTTGCTAGGTAACAAAGAGCATGTGCACAGGAGGGTGAGAGCCAGACCTCCAGGACTGGTGCAAAATCGTACATTCAGGAATGGGGACAGAAGGGAAAGGAGGGAGGGCTTTTAGAAACCTCTGAGTATAGAGGCCCCAGTATCTGCTGGAGATAAACACTGGCCTTTCTGCTGGTACAAGTCCTGGGAAGTCAGGCGTGCCTAGTGAGCCAACACAGAAGAAGGAGAAAGATCTCCCCTTTACATTCCGCTGATCGGTCAAGGATCCCAGGAAGGTCCTCCAGCAAAATGGTAGAGATGTAGGTATTAAGAATTTTCCTCTTCTCCCTAAGGTAGAATGAGTTAACAACATTTGGGAGTCTCCTGTTTTGACAGTGTCTAAGGGTTTTTAGCCTCATTGCTTCTTTTGAAATAGTGTTTTACATTTTTTCTTGATGGGAGTTAGAGTAAAAATGCATTTTACCTGATGATCCAGTTCACACACACACACACACACACATAAATGAAACAAACGTTTTACTTTATGTGATAAAGCTAAAAAAAAAAAGCTTATATAAATGTGATTTTATTATTTTATTGCAACATTATATTCTGCCTCTTCTTTAATTTTTGTAGCAATATACTAAAATGATTTTTTTCACTTACGCTTTCAAATAGGAGTTTGAAATACCAAAAAAGGATTTTTCCCAAAGCGTTAGTCTTACTACAAAATGATATAAATAGAGGTAAAGGTATTTATTTAAGATATGCTAGGCACTGCTTTAAGGGTACTTTGGGTGATAACCCTGTAGCAAAGTTACGATTTTTATTCCCATTTTTATATTTTATATGAGGAAGAGGGCATCTAGAGATTTGGCAGCTGCTTAAGATCAAACAGCCAACAGAAAATAAACCTCAGATTCAAACCCAGGCTTTCCAGCCCCAGCACTGCACACATTATATTTCTCAGCCCCTGTCTTCAGAGAAATTAAAGTGACATTCTCCCATAGTCCTACTCAGTTTAAGGAGAGGACCCACAGGCCTATTTTGCTCCAACTATCTAACTTCTTTTGGGTACCCTGGAGACATTTTACCAGTGGGCATACTGAGGAGACATCGGTGACCATGCCAGTCAGGAGATATTTATCTTGGCCTCCCAAATCCAGGATGTGCCACACTGAACAAATAAACAGTCTAAGAAATAATGTGCCACCAAGAGATATTCCTTCTTAGCAACACTTTTCTCCCATCTACCTTCTACAATCAGACTTATCTGATTTACACTTATAATCACAAATTTTAGCTTATTACTCCTACCCTTAGAATCTTTCAGAACTCTCATTATCTACTCAATAGTCTAAATAAATTATGATAATAATGATTGGTCCTAATCTTGTCCCTAGTTAATTAGAATCTCACTCTGTAGTTCCCTATCCACAAACCTTAATTTCACATTCTTGCTTTTATATAAACGCCCTTATCTAGCTAAAACGACCTTTCCCACCTTGTTTGCCTGGATCCTTACCCTTAAAATCCCAGTTCGAGCAGAGCAAAATGTGAAAGCTTCACCTATGCAGATATCAAAATGTAGATATGGAGACAGAAATAGAGTTGAATGAGACAGAAGAAACAAACAGTGGTCCAGGCACTAGAAAACACAGAGAAATCAGGGAATGTGATCTGGGGGTTGGTAACGAACACCAACACTGAAGAGAAGTGGTTGAAAGCGTAGTGACATGAGATTCAAAATTGGGTGTTTAAGGAGGAGGTAAAATGATCTGGAAGAGACAAACAAGGGCAAAGAAGATACTTAGACTTCTCCTTGAGAAGCTGGCAGAGGAAGAAGTGTCCGAGTGGGAAAGGTTTCTTTAGGAGAGACATTGTTTTCAGAGAGAATTTAAAGGGAACAAAAAATCCAGTACAATATCGTTTTCCCCACCTTCACCAGCAAAATTAAGAACAGCCTTTAGAACTTTGTAAGTGATGACCCAGGCGGAGCTATTGCTGCTACTAATCTAATGGCACAAGGTGGTTTAAGAAGCAAACCAGAACCTCTTTCAAAATGCTTTGATAATCTTCTAATGCTACCTTGGGCATGCTACTCTTTTTTTTCTTTTAATGTTTATTTATTTATTTTGAGAGAGAGAGAGAGAGAGAGAGAGAGAGAGAGAGAGAATGAGAGAGAACCAGCAGGGGAGGGGCAAAGAGAAAGGGAGAGAGAGAGTCCCAAGCAGTTTCCATGCTCAGCACCAAGCCTGACGTGGGGTTTGATCCTTGGGCATGCCACTCTTAAACATTCTAGGTAAGAGAGAAAATCGGTACAGCATCTGCAGAGAGTAACTTGATATGATTTTAGGTGTTAACTTGGCTAGGCTAGAGTACCCCGTTATCTGGTCAAACATTTGATGTTGCTGAAGGTATTTTGTAGACATGATTAACATCTGCAATCAGTTGACTTAAAGTAAAAGAGATTGCCCTTGATATTGTGGATGGAATTCACCCAGTCCCTTGAGACCTTAAGAGCAAAAAACAGGTTTCCCAGAGTAGAAGGAATTCTGCTTCAAGACTGTAGCAGAAATCCTTCCTGGAGAGTGATGTCATCAAGATGCCAATATAGGTCATTCTTGATTTTAGTCCCCCTCACAAAAAGACCACCTAGCAACTACCCATAAGCAAGATGCCATTGTGAAAATCCCAGAACCCAAGGGGAAGGCTGAAGCCCCCCTGTGGGCCACAGAGACTGAGAAAACCACAATGGAAGGGCAAGAGGTACAATTTCACTTTGACCAGATGGCCCTTCCCCTAGGCCAGCATAGAGCCACACCAAGAAGGCCCCTTCAGTGTATGGTTTCTCCAGTGGGAAAAAGGGATCCCAAGGTGGACATCTAACTTCTCCAACATTTCAAGACCCTTCCTGGGAGACACACTTGGAGCTCATTTCACAGAATCACTGGAGGAAATCTGCAGGGCTGGACCACTGGGCGTCGGAGACAGAGGAAGGGGAGGAGCTTATAGGAACCAGTAGTTAGATCTTGGCGGACTGCATTCCTGTTTGCAGAGGCCCCTGAGCGGAGAACCCAGCCAGCAGCCCTGTCCATTGATGAAAGCTGCTGAGAGGGAGTAAGAAGGGGCAGGTGGGGGTGGGGGACACACCTAAGCCATTCTAAACAGGATTGCAGGCAGGACTGGAGCAGTGGGAAATAACTTGGAGTCAGTAAGGGTTGGGAGAGAGGAAGCAAGTGTCTCATTGGTTCAGAAAGGGAAAATACAGCAACTACCAGAAGTGTGACAGATTTGTGAAAAGCATATGAAAGCACCTCAAGAACAGGCCTGAATCTGGTCTGTGTTTGTTCGCATTGTATATGCTGCACCTAGCACAGAGCCTGGAACATGTTAAAGATTTGTGGACTGAATTAAAAGTGAATGTCTAGGGGCTCCTGGGTGGCTCTGTCAGTTAAGCAGCCGACTCTTGATTTTGGCTCAGGTCATGATCTTGTGGTTCGTGAGTTTGAGCCGCACATCAGATTCTGCACTGATGGTGCAGAGCCTGCTTGAGATTCTCTCTCTCTCTCTCTCTCTCTCTCTCTCTCTCTCTCCCCCCTCTGCCCTTCAGCACTCTCTCTCTCACACAATAAATAAACTTAAAAAAAGTGAATATATGGATAAATTAAGCATATAATTTTTTTAATCCTTCCTGACTTCCCAGCCTGCTAGATGCTCTACAGATTTCAAACTCAAAACTACCACCACCTATCGCCTGAGTTCCCAGTCTGCCGGCCTGCCGTAAGACTTCAGACTTGCCAGTCCCCATAATTGCATGAGGCAATGCCGTTTTTAACCTACAGATGTAATCAACGCACAAGTGAAATTATGCATGTACAAGTTTCTGTACTACTGCAGAAACAACTAAATGCCCTTTACCAAAGTATTGCTTGAAAAATTATGGCACACCCATAGCTAGGATAATTTGCAGTCATAAACAAGAAAGCTCTCTGCATTCTTGCATTGAATTTTTGTCCAAGATAATATTAACTGAAAAAAGTGAAGGCACAGAATAGGATGTGCAGATGCCACCATTTATATAAAAGGAGGGAGGAAGGAGGGTAATATTCACACACGTGGTCTCTGGAAGGATATACAGTAAAACCTGGGTTTGCGAGCATAATTCATTCTGGAAACATGCTTGTAATCCAAAGCATTTGTATATCAAAGCAAATTTCAAGAACCATTGGCTCAGTTGTGATCATGCGATGTTCAGCATCACGAACTATGAATATGGCAAGACATCACTTGTTTATCAAGTTAAAATTTATTAGAAATGTTTGCTCGTCTTGTGGAACACTCACAGAACAAGTTACTCACAATCCAAGGTTTTAGTGTATAAGGAAATGGTAATATTGAGTTCTATTGGCTGTTTCTGGGGAATAACAATACCCCTTCTATAACTCTGAAATTTGGTACCATGTATCATGAAAACAAATCAATTTGAAATAAAAGGGCACAGCACATAATATTTTTAAAGAAAGGATGCAGAATCCTGGGTAGCTATCAACACAGAATTTCTCGCGGGCTTGTGATTTCTCTGCCCTCTAGAGGCTATTTTGAGAACTTGCCATGACAGTGGTGAACCCCTCATCAGCCAGCCTCCATCATCAGCACAGGGAGGGGTGCTCCCAGGATGGTTTTCCCCTGGCTATGAGCCTCCATTTCAGCTGGCAGCAGTGATTTCCACAACGCTGGAATTCAGTGGCTATTTCAGTAGGAAGAGTCAGGACTTGAATGAACCACAGCTCTCCTGAAGTCTCTTAGGAACGACTCACACATATTAAAACAGAATGGAGGGTAGGTCTTCAGTCACTAATGAAACACTGATACTTCTTTATTATTCGATTTTGGTCAAAGATACAAAACTAGAAAATAAAATTGTAGAATCATTATTCATTTATATTCATAAGGGTAGCCTTTGACATATAAATGAATTGCATAATACCCACACCCCATATTCTCACTGCAGACTGTAATTGAATAATTAAATTTGGAAAAATAAACCAATTTTAAACTTTTTATTTTTTTGAAATTTAAATATGTAATCTAACAATATGACAAACACATATTTCTGCCACCACACAGTTCCTGTCAATAGTTTTCATATTTGCTTCCAACTAATTTTTTAAAAAAACTGTTTTTTTTCTGATTAGACAATGATGGCATTCTCATTATTGACAATTTCAAAATACAAAAAGTTTGACAATGTTAATAAGGTTAACTGAAACCATGAAATTGGCTCGAATAAGTTTGTTGTTGTGCAATAAAAAGTTTTATGTCAATGCAAATATTCACAACTTTTAAAAGTCTTCCCTAAGAGGTCACCAAATACTGTTTATTTAGTCCTGTTTTGATTAATGTCAAATTCCTCACTAATTATTACATAAGGACATATTGCAGTAAGGGTTTAAAAGAGAAGAAGCAACTTATTTTATGTTCATTGTACAACCATCATTGAACAGTATTAAGTAGCCAGGAGCAGATAGATTGGTTTACGTACTTTGTAAATCCGGTGAAAGACAAATCCTTTGATTTTCCAAAACATAAACTGTCACTGGGTCTTCTCCTCTATCCGACCATTAAATCTGCTGATCTTCAAGGTTCTTTCCTACACACTGTGTCCTCTATATACTCTTAGCACTGGTTCCTTGCGCTCTACTGGATGACTGTCTCCAACTCTGCGCTTTCCACTAAGCTCCAGGCTTGCTAGATATTTCCATATGGATAATCCCTCATTGCATTGAATTCAGATTGTCTAAGAATGAGCCCACCATTGTTCCTCCGAAACTGTTCCTTCATCAGTGTTCAGTATCACCTGCTTAGTTAACCAGGAGCCCGTAAACATCCTATGCTCTTCTCCCTCCTTGCCTTCATATCAAATGTCTCAAGTCTGTTCAATTTTATTACCTAAATATTGTCAGATTCTCCTGCCCTGTATCAGGCCTGAATGTCATTGTTTCAGTCCCTTCCTAATTATTCTTCCTGTCTCCAGTCTTGCCTTCCTCTGCATTCATCTGCAATGCAACCAGAATGATGGCTCCAAAATGTACTTTTGGAGAGAAACTATTACTTGACATGACATAACCTGGCCTATGAAAAAGCATGAGGCCAAATAATCCTACTATATCCCCTAGTACATATATGTGTATGTGTGTGCATATATAGGAATATATGGAGAATTTTGAAATATATAAATAAAAGTTTGTCAGGCAGTTTTTGACTTACATATGCCTGACATATAAGCATCTCTTACCTGGACATCGGTGTCCCATTTGGGAGTTCACCTGCTCCAATTTCCTACTGAAAACAGGTCCCCGCCACCCCGTGTGTAGTGAATTCTGTGTGAGGAGCACATCTCCCATGACAATGGTGTCCCCTAGCGTCGACAACAGAGCGGTACTGACTGGATGTCTCTTCCCCTCTCTGCTGGATTTTGGTGATTCCAGCTTCTCTGCTTCTAGCATTCTCATCACTTATACTTTCCGTTTCTTTCACTGCGGAGGGCAACTGGAATCTGTGCCCCCTCCTGATCATTCTTGGGACTCTTCTGAGATTCCCTACTACCCCTTGGATCACTAGAGCCCTCTTTAACCGCTCAGGGCTCCCTCTGATGTCACAAGAACCCTAGAAACCTCACCGCTGCTGCTGCTGCTAAGACCCTACAAAGTGGCAGCACCAGAATGGACTGTATTCCCACACAGGAGAGTGAGGAGATATGGAACCCTGAAACAACTTCCTCATCAGAAATAATCATTATCATCATCATCATCATCATCATCATAATGCTGTTGCCCCGGTTATGTACTATTATTTTTTAAGTTTATTTATTTTGAGAGAGAAGAGAGAGAGAGCGAACACGTGAGTGAGGGAAGGGCAGAGAAAGAGGGAGAGAGAGAATTCCAAACAGGCTCCACACTCATCACGGAGCCCCACTAATAATAGTACACGGGGTGCCTGGGTGGCTCAGTCAGTTAAGTGTCTGTCTCTTGATTTCAGCTCAGGTCATGATCTCACAGTTCGTGGGTTCAAACCCCGCATTGGGCTCTCCGTTGACAGCATGGAGCCTGCTTGGGATTCTGTGTCTCTCCCTCTCTCTGCCCCTCCCTTGCTTGTATGCATTCTCTCTCTCTCTCTCTCTCTCTCTCTCTCTCAAAAAAAAAAAAAAATTTAAAATAGCCTCCCATGTAACCCCCTCACTCTGCTTTATTTTTCTCTGAAACACGTATCTGCCTGAAATATATATTTATTTGTTCCTTTGCTTATTTTTTGCTTCTCCACCTAGAACATGAGACTCAGAAGGGTGAGGAATTTTTCCCTGTTTTCGCTGCTGAAACCCAAGTGCCCAACATGGCACATAGGAGACACACAATAAATATTTTAAGGAATTAACAGGTACATTTGCTATTCGTAATACCACATCTTCTCTCTTCTTGGTCAGGCTTGTTAGACTCTAACTGACCTCTTCCAAGTACAGTGCAGCACAAAGAACACAGCAGTGGTTAGAACAGACTCCTCAGTCTGGTTGGAATTCTGCTTGCAGCACTCACAAGCATTATGACCTTGAACAAATTCTTTCACCTCTCGTTCTCCATTCCCTGTCTTTTACAACATACTTTCTCATGTTTTGAGGTTGTTCATTTTCTAGACTCAACTGGTTCTTTGGTGGCCATTGGCTCTAGTTGTCTAGTTTCATCTCCTCTGATTGCTAGTCCTCCTCAAATATCTCATTGTTTTCCAGGGATTTTCATTTTAATGAATAAACAGCCAAGTGTTTCCCAAATGTGGCTGGTGAACATCAGATGCTAGGTTAAAAAAAAAAAAAAAAAAAAAAGCTAAGGCTTCACTATGGGTCAAGATCCTCTTGGGAAGGGGACCAGGAACGTGTATTTTATTTATTTTTTTTAAAAATTTTAACGTTTATTTATTTTTGAGACAGAGAGAGACAGAGCATGAACGGGGGAGGGTCAGAGAGAGGGAGACACAGAATCTGAAACAGGCTCCAGGCTCTGAGCGGTCAGCACAGAGCCCGACGTGGGGTTCGAACTCACGGACCGCGAGATCATGACCTGAGCCGAAGTCGGCCGCTTAACCAACTGAGCCACCCAGGCGCCCCAGGAATGTGTATTTTAAACAATTTCTCCAGATGATTCCCATGTGCCACAGATTTTGAGAACCACCGAAAGAGGTCCAGGGGGTGTTGGCAACCAGTGGGGGCTTGCTCAGATGTTATATAGATCAGTATTTCCCTGTTCCCTTCTCTTCTCACACCAGCTGTCCCCTGCAGAGGGCCGCCCCAAGGGTTCTCTGTGGGCTTTTGACAAGGATTGGCATTCCTGAAGTCTTTGGGCATTTATTACTGCTTCATTGGCTTAAAGGAAAAGAAAAAATTGGCCTGGCCTGAGAAGCCCTTTTTACTTCCAACATGGTCTGCTGGACAAATTTACTCTCCAAATCCTTTCACGGTGTATACATAGATCAAATCATGTTGTATACATTAATTAAATCTATTACAATTTTACTTGTCAATTATACCGCAATAAAACTGGGAAAAAAATGTTTGTCTTCTAGCTCTGCTACTCTTGGCATTCTGTCATGAAGAAAATTTCAGAGGAAAAAAGGTTTTTTTTAAATATGATATATCAAGAGCACCATGGGCAAGCCCTAGTGCCTGTATTGAGGCACATCTTAATAAACCCTAGTGCGGAAGGAATGAAGGAAGAAAGAAAGAAAGAGAGAGAGAGAGAGAAAGGAAGAAAGAAAGAAAGAGAAAGAAAGAAAGAAAGAAAGAAAGAAAGAAAGAAAGAAAGAAAAAAAAAAAAGAAAGAGAAAAAGAGAGAAAGAGAGAGAGAGAGGGAGGAAAGGGAAAGAGAAGGGAGAAAAACAAAACTTCAGGGCATTTCCTATCTCTCTTTGCCAAAACCTATCCAGGCATCCAGCCTTGCCCCCTAAGCTTCAAGGAATTAGCTGGGACTTCAGTATTACCTCCATTTACCGTCTGGAGTTTTCTTTCATTTTAGTTCAGATTGTGCTTCATCTAGATCTTCTTTGTGGTTTATTGTCTGCCGTTGAGGACTTCGTTAGCTTTAACCATGGTATAATTTTCTGCTCTGTTACTGCTTCTTCAGAGGATTTTCAGTAGTCATGGGGAAGATGTTTATTTCATCATTTATTAACACTGCCATTTCCCCCCAGACAGCAGTTTTTAGAAGTCTCCTGATGGAATAGTTTCATTGCTAGTGATTTGTTCTCATCTCGGAGAACTAATTACTGACCAGAACAGGAAAGAAATCTTGAGGCGCCATTGTTCATACACCTTGAGAATTTCTGGAAGGAGTGGCTGCTATCTGGAAGGCATCGTGAGGCCTTAGGTTCGAAGGCCTGCTGCAGACCACCTTGGAAAGGTTTATATCCTCAAACCTGGAACTCAGATGGATGAGCTCCTGAGGGCAGACTGTCTCAGCACATCCTAGTGAAAGGCCGTGGAACAGGCAGATTTGAAATTGGTAGTAAGTTTGGTCCCAAAAGGAAGATTTTTAGGCTTTCTTTATTTATGGGAACTGCTGAATATGATCAGAAGTGGACGGGCCAGGCATTCGGGACCTGAGCTGCCAGGACATGCCAGACCTCCCACACCTTTAAAACTAGGAACTGAAAATCCAGTCCCATGTTTGCTTGTCAAATGTGGCATTGGCCCTCAAATTCAAACTGCTATCATATACTCAAGTTGCTTCATCCGGCTAATTTTAGGAGGTGAATAATGACCAAAAAGAGGTCTCCTTATAAAGTGGCATCTGTTAAAAGAGCTCTGGGACCCAAATGGGGTTTCCCGGGTACCTGAAACAGGGTAACCTAATAATTCTGCCTCTTAGTCACAAGCCTTTTGAATCCCAGAGTTTTTCAAATTCATTTACCTAGGAAACTAGATCATTCGTTACAATTAATTTGGCAAACGAAGACAGCCAGCTGCTCGAGTGAGATCCCAAATTTTGTAACAAATTGAATAAACACTCATTTGTTTGTTGATATGATTACAGAATTAGCAAAATGTTCTGTTCCTCAGCATAAAAAAAATTAAGATCCAAATTATTTCATTATGGCTTATCTCTCTTACAAATTAAGTCAAATGGAGTATCTACTGATCATAAAGTCAATCAATCATCATTAAAAATAAAGACCACTGGAAGTTTGAAACTTCTAACTGCAGGTTGTGACCTCCATGCAGCCCTCACTCTTTCTCTGTAATAGGGAACCCACATCCTACTTGACATGGTGCTGATCCCTCCTGGACTTTTATTCTCAAATTGCCTTCTCCACCATTATAGGAATCTTAAATTTAATAAAATACATTCTCATTAAGGCCTCATACTGTATATTTTCTATACCCATTTCTACTATTTGCAGCAGCTTTTTGAGAGTCCAGGAAAAAGAGTTTGAGTTTATTTATTTTTTCTCATCATTTAAATTTAAAGGAGATTAATTTGCAGAAATGACGCTTTTTGCTCGGAAAAATATCAAAATGCATTTGGGGGAAAGGAAATGTGTTTTCATGCTGCTCTCATTTCCTTGAAGAGGAAAGAAAGGTCCTGAAGATTTCCAGCCTCTCCTCCTGCCTCTAACTCCCTGCTTGCCTTAAAACAAGGAGGGACTTACCTGTTCGGAATTGGCGGCGGCAAAGAATGGGATCATGTGTGGTTCTTTCTCAGTCTTCCTGAGGGTTCTCTATTTCTCCTTCAGTTCACGGTGAGCCACGAACAGTCAGCCCTGGCTGTGTCAGGGAGAGGCCCGAGCCCGCTGTGGAGGCAGGCCTACAGGCCAAAAAGCTCTGGTCTGCCGTGCCTGGCCTATGAGGCAGGCTGGGATGCTGTCCTTTTGCAGAGCTGAGTGCTTACACCTCCCCTCAGGGCAGTAGGTGAGAAAGCTCTAGGTTTAGCATCAGACAGGAATATAGCAAGACCCACTCCAACTCAGCACACCAGATAATTATTTGGGGATTGTTTGTTGATGGTGTTCTGTAAGTCTCAGTTAACTATATCTGTTTCTGTTTTGGTTTTTGGTTTTGTTTTTCAAATTTACTAGAAGAATTAATTGTATTTCTTGAGTCGGCACACCCCCTCTCACCAACCCCCTGCCTCCCCTTCCCAATCACCAAATCATCTACTTTATAGCCCTGAAGACTCTGGATCAAAAGACCACTGGAAATTATTTCTTTGTACTTTACCTTAAATAATATTAGCCAAGGTGGGGAGGGGAGATAATTGAAATTCTAAGTAAGCATTTAAATCCAACACTAGATGTCACAACCCTGATATTTTGAATTAGGTATTCAGCCACTTTTTTTTTTCCAATCTGTTTCATGTTCTTCCCAAAAATAATAGTAATAAATGCCAGATATTTTACTCTAGATTATCGTTAGCCGGATGATTGTTTTGGAGGATGCTTCTCCTTCCTTCTTGCCTAGGCTCTGAGAGCATCAAGTCTGAAATAGAACAACCATAGTAAGGTCTAGAGCAATTGTTCTCAATCTTGCTTACATATGAAAATTACCTGGGAGATTTTCTTAAATACCCATGCCGGAGCCTCTCCCGCAAATTCTGATTTAACTGTTATAAGGTGGAGTTTGGACAGCCGCATTCATCTTAAGTTCATCTGGTGATTTTACATGAAGCTAGGGTGTAGACCTCTGAGCTGCTGGTAAATGGCTCCTAAACTGGAGTATGCATCAGGACCACCAGCAAGGCTCTTCCAAGGCATCTGAATCAGAATTTCTGTATTGTTAAATGATCCAGCTGAGCCCTGGACCCACATTGGGAGTCATCAGATTTGGTTTCCATGTCTCTTATATATATAATGTATATGTATATATATATTATACATATAAATGTTTATTTATTTTGAGAAACCGAGCAAATGTGCAAGTGGGGGAGGGGCAGAGAGAGGGGGAGAGAATCCCAAGTAACTCCATGCTCTCAGTGCAGAGCTCCATGCAGGGCTTAAGCCCATGAACTGAGAGATCATGACCTGAGCCAAAGTTGGACACTTCGCTGGACACTTTGTCCAACACTCAGTTGGACACCAACTGAACCACCCAGGCACCCCCACATCTAGATATTTCTAGTGAGTCTGCCTTTTCCCTCTTTCAGTTCTTCTTGAAATCACCACATGGTTTGCTCCCAAAATGTGACTTTGCTGCAGATATTTTGACAAAGGATACATTTTGCCATTTTGCCAAATCAAGGGTCATAAAACATAAAATCACTTTAAAAACATTGCTCTGTGCTAAGTACAGAACTTTACCAAGCATTCCCGGCCCCAGTCCATACCTAATCTTCAACAAATTAGGATCAGTCCTATCCCAGCTTTGGCCCCTATTCCCTTTTCTGACCCATTAGTATCCGTAGCTCCTTCCCTAATTCCATCAGGAGGCACCTCATTCCTCACTTCATCACTGATCCCCCCCAGCCCGCCCCAGAGATACAAATCAGCACTGGTTTGGGGCTCGGGGCTAGGGTGAGGATTGATAGTCTGCAGATTACCTGGTGACCTAAAATCTTGGGATTTTACTGACTTTTTCTTCCCTGGATCACACTAAAATCTCTCCACCCACAGTGGAGTTTGGACTCCACTGCTCTATCAAAACCATCTGTAGCTCAAGGAATAATTCCAGATGCCATTTCTGCCACTCTTTGGGGCACAAATTGAGCCATGGGATTGGGTATATCTGGTTGCAGGAGTGGAAAGGGACATTTTCAAGGGAGAAAAGGCTGGTGGAGCATGGGAATTCAAGCTGGCCCTTGCTACAGAAGGCTGTGCCACTGATAGCTCATTGCAAAGGACTTGCTTGGGCGTTGTCACCGGGGGGAGCCCTGTGCTCTTGTGGGCCTCCCACTCTGGTCCAGCAGCTTCCAGGTGCTGATCCAATGTCTCCATCACCCTGTCTGCCCCTTTACTTTTCAGACCTGCACCCCCATTCCATGCAAACTCCCTGTAGGACATGATGTCTTATTTCCCTTGAGTAGTGAGTGGCCTTCTCTGCTTCTTCTCCGCTTATTTCTTTTAGCACACAGAAATTGCCCAGTTTGCAAGATTGCTATATTTTCTGCCCTCGTGTGTACCTATCCCCCCATCATTTCCTTCTGCAAAAGCCTTCCCACTATGTCCTTGAATTAATATTTTCTGATCTGCATTCTCCCCCAAATTTCTTCACTGCTTTGCTTAGTCTTGGCAGAGTTATCTGTATAATAAAACGGATGGAACCTAGTAGTCTCTCCTACACTGATTTGGATTGTATGAGTGAAGCACATTTTATCAATTTCACTTCATCTGCTGACAAGATACAAATTCTGTCAGTAAGTGACTGAGAAGAGCAAACAGTCTGTTCTCTTATAATAAAAACATATTATACAGCATTTCATACCATAGTTCAATTTTGCAAATATAGCATATATTCTGTATGCACAGGCAGGAAGAGAAGTATATTTTTATCTAAAGTAAGTCGATACTATTTCCAAAGTACTTTTCACGGCTTATAAACCTCCAAAATCATCATCAAGATTGACCGCAACATATCTGTCATTGAGAAATTTCTCCATTACAAATGAAGTTCATTATTAGATCCCACAATAATTGCCCTCTGGCATTTTATCATTCAGGGGCACAGAGGAGGAGAATATGGAGCCAGAGTGTTAGATGTTAATTCTTTCTTGGGTACACTGCTGTAATTTCGGACCCTAACAACTTAAATTGACATGCAGTTGAAATGACACTGCGGGTTTCTTGAAAAATATAATGATCCCTAACAATGTTCATCTCTTAATGAACTTAGAGAAAAAAGAATGAACCATCTTCCATTGTTGGTGCCCAGTACACTTAATAATTATTTATCACACAATGTATTGAAGCTTGATGCTTGCCTTAGGGTTGTGCCGTTGTCCCTAGAATAGTCACATGAGCCTCGCCTCTTTCTGGGACTAAAACCTAACTCTTCAAGGACAGAGAAATACAGGCAATGGGAAATCATAGAAAAAGAGAGTAAGACAGTGGTTGCCAGGGGCTAGGGGCAGGGGGGAAGGATAGGTAGAGGTTCATAAAAGAGCACAAGCTTTCAGTTATAAGATGGATTAAGTCTGAGGATCTAATATATAACATTGTATTGCTTAATTGAAATGTGATGACAGTAGAACTTAAATGTACTCACCAAAAAATAAATATGTGAGGTGAAGGATGTGTTCATTAATTTCATGGGAGAAATCTTCTCACAGCATATCTGTGTATCAAACCACCACATTGTATGCTTTAAATATCTGGCAGTTTTACTTGTCATTTATACCTCAATAAACCTGGGGGGAAATGTAACACAGGAACACATGTAACATATTGAATATGAGGGACAAAAAAAAAAAACTTAAATAAAGCATTTACAGAAAAATATTTTAAAATTAAAAATAAAAGCAATAAAGCTTGCAAGTCACCCTAAGTCATCCTTCAATAAAAATATGTGATTTTTGTAGCATTGACTTTCATTAGAAATTAAATTTCTGTGTACAAATAGTAGCACTGTTTGGGCTAGAAGAATATATTTTGTTTTCTTTTGTTTTGCTTTGATTGTTCCCTAATGTTAATAGGGATTTCTCGCTTTTACTGTAACCCTTTTTTTTTTTTTTAATGTTTTTATGTATTTTCGAGACAGAGCGTGAGCAGGGAAGGGAGAGAGAGAGGGAGACACAGAATCCAAAGCAGGCTCCAGGCTCTGAGCTGTCAGCACAGAGCCTGACACGGGGCTTGAACTCACAGACTGTGAGATCAAGATCTGAGCTGAAGTCAGACGCTTAACAGACTGAGCCACCCAGGCACCCCTTACCATAACCCTCTGTTGAAGTATTTGGCAATTGGAATGTTGTGAAAAACAAAATGACTTTTCTAGCATTTATTTTCTTTAAAAAATGTTTTTAATGTTTATTTTTTTGAGAGAGACAGAGGGACAGGCACGAGCAGAGGGACAAAGGCAGAGGGAGACACAGAATCTGAAGCAGGCTCCAGGCTCTGAGCTGTCAGCACAGAGCCTGATGCGGGGCTCGAACTCACAAGCTGTGAGATCATGACCTGAGTGGAAGTCAGATGCTTACATGACTGAGCCACTAGCTGCCCCTCTAGCATTTATTAAAGAGAAATTCTCACAGCCCCATGAGTGTGATAACATTGCCCCTTCTCAATCTATCCTCCTCACTGGAGCCAAAGCAATCATCTTATTAAGGAATCTGACCACATTTTCTCCCTATTTAAAATTAAAAATTTTTTTTTTGCATTTATTTATTTTTGAGAAACAGAGTGAGACAAAGAGTGAGCAGGGGAGGGGCAGAGAGAGAAGGAGACACAGAATCCGAAGCAGGCTCCAGGCTCTGAGCAAGCAGTCAGCACAGAGCCGATGCAGGGCTCAAACCCACCAACTGTGAAATCATGACCTGAGCCAAAGTTGGACACTCAACTGACTGAGCCATCCAGGCGCCTCACCCCTATTTAAATGTTTAAATGATTTTCCACCTGAAGGATAAAGGTCCCTCATGATCTGACATTACCCTTGGGCCTACCTGCCAACTCTTCTCCAAAGGCACTCCCTGCCCCAGCCACATGAAACGACCTGTGGTCTGCACAATTAAGGATACTTCCAGGTCAAAAATATTAGACTTTGAGGGGCGCCTGGGTGGCTCAGTCGGTAAAGCGGCCGACTTCGGCTCAGGTCATGATCTCGCGGTCCGTGAGTTCGAGCCCCGCGTCGGGCTCTGTGCTGACAGCTCAGAGCCTGGAGCCTGTTTCACATTCTGTGTCTCCCTCTCTCTGACCCTCCCCCGTTCATGCTCTGTCTCTCTCTGTCTCAAAAATAAATAAACATTAAAAAATATATATTAGACTTTGATTTGGGGAAGTTTATCAAAAATATCAACAAGGTTTTAAACCATTTGATTCGATAGGATCATAGGTCACTGTGAAACAATACTTAGTTATCCATTTAACCAAAGTGACAAAGACTTCCAGGAAAATACAGAAAGGTACATAGTTGGGAGGGTGGGGGGCCCAAAACACCTTAGCTCTTTTAATAGAGAAAACTCAGTCTTCCTAAGTAATCAAAGACCTAATAAAGAGCAAGCACAGAAAATTATTTTGAAGAAACATAGAATCTTCATTTTCTAGGCAGATTACATAAAAGGCAAAGAAAAACCTTTCATAATCTCTTATCAGGAGCACATGAATAGTCCAAGAAAACTTTGTCCTTTCAACAAATGAAAGGGAATAAAGTTCTGGTTTTACACAAGTACCGCTACTGGTCTTAAAGCTTATTTCTAAAACCTTGATGGTAACCAGTCAACTCTAGCCAGCTCAATTATACAAGGTGAAATTATCTCCCTCTGTCTCTTCTCCCAACTTTCTATTTCCATAATTTGTCCTTTATTTTCATCCTTCCCGTCCTGAAGGATGGGACAAAATTACTTTCTTTTCCCTTAACAAAAATGCATTTCCATACCTCAGGCCTTTTATTAGTGAAAAATACCTTTTGTTTCTTTGCATACAGAGTTGTTTCCCTTATTCTTCCTAGTAGCTTTAATTACATATATTAATTAAAATTCTTAAACCTTAGAAATCTTACTTTCTAGTGAAAACTGATAATGGACCATAAGGCAAGCTGAGGGCCAAGCACAAGCTAGCACAACCATCCCCCTCTAAGGGGGGCGGGTGATATTTCTCAGGCATTCCTGGCTGCCCAAGGACAAAGGAAAGGACAGGAAACAAATGGTTAAACTGATAGTCACCATCAGTTTACAAATATCTCAACACTCTAATCAGGAACTCCCTAGTATCTTCATGATAATGCTTCGCTAGAGGGAAAAACCACCTTAGCTTGACAATAGCTAGGCCTCCAGTAATCTATAAATCCTCCTTAGCATATGGAAATCCCTTTAAGAAACTTCCTCTTGACTTTACCTCCCCAAACTCCACAGTATGTAAGCAGTCACTCTGCACAACCCCAGTGCAGCTCTCCCTGCCCACGGGTCCTGTCCCTGTGCCTTAATAAAATCCACCTTTGTGAATTATTATACTAGCATTCTTTTTTTTTTCTAATAAACTTTCTGTATTTTAATTTTGAGAGAGAGAATGAGAACACGTGAAGGGGAAGAGCAGAGAGAGAGAGAGAGAGAGAGAGAGAGAGAGAGAGAGAGAGAATCCCAAGCAGACTTCATGCTGTTGGCACAGAGCCTGACATAGGACTCAAACCCATGAACCATGAGATCATGATTTGAGCCAAAACCGAGAGTCAGACGCTCAACCGACTAAGCCACGCAGATGCCCCATTCTACTAGCATTCTTTACATTGACAAACTGATGAATACACTTCATGACTTCTAGAAGCATTATGGTTTCTCATTGTACTATCTTTTTTAATGTGACACAAGACAGCAGCTTTACACCTTTTGGACAAAGAAACAATACATTTATGAAGAACTGATAAGACAAAGAAGTTTGGACTTGTGGTAGCAAATTAATGAGGAAGCAACAAGGTTTGTTTATACAGCCTTCTCAGCCTTGAAGTCCCTATCACTGGTGATAAGGATGCCTTTACCCTCTTGGTACAGGGAGAATGCCTTCACATGGGAGATTTATTTTCTGCTTTCAGGGGGACAGAGGAGAGTCAGACTGTCCTTCTTACATAAGTTGTTTCTCAGGGAACTTTAATTTAAAATAATCAATATGCCAAAGTGGCAAATTTTGGGGTGGCATTTTCTACTCCCCTTCATCAGCATAGCTTCAGCTTGGCATTTATTTAATTAAAACCATGTTTTTTGGGGATTCCTGGGTGGCTCAGTCAGTTAAGCATCCAACTCTTGGTTTCAGCTCAGGCAATGATCTCATGGTACATGAGTTTGAGCCCCACATCAGGCTCAGTGCTGCTGGTGCCGAGCCTGCTTGGGATTCTCTCTCTCCCGCGCTCTCTGCCCCTCCCCTGCTCTCTCTCTCTCAAAATAAATAAACTTTTAGAAAACATGTTTTTAATTAATTTCAAAGCTAAACAAAGTCACCAATGGTGTAATATTTTATTTGAAGCACTAATAATCTCTCTCAAACTGGATTTCCTGGTCATCCATCCTTAGGATTGTCAATATTTAAATTTTTTGAATTTTAAATTTCAGTATAATTCCACACATCACCCAGTGCTCATCACAAGTGCACTCCTTAATCCCCATCACCTATTTCACCCATCCTCCCACCTACCCCCCCTCTGGTAACCAGTTTGTTCTCTACAACTGGGAGTCTGTTTCTTGATTTCTCTCTCTCTTTTTTCCTCCTTTGACATTTGTTTGGTTCTTTCTTTCTTAAATTCTACATGAGTGAAATCACCTGGTGTTTGCCTTTCCAACTGACTTGTTTTGATTAGCATGATACTTCTAGCTCCATTCACGTTGCTGCAAATGGCAAAATTTCATTCTTTTTATGGCTGAATAATATTCCATTGTGTATATATACCACATCTTCTTTAGCCATTCATCAGCCAATGGACACTTGAAAATAGTTACATTTTTTTTAAGTGTTTATTTATTTATTTATTTTGAGAGAAAGAGAGAGAGAGCACATGAGCAGGGTTGGGGCAGAGAGGGAGAGAGAGAGAATCCCAAGCAGACTCTGCACTGTTAGCACGGAGCCTGATGCAGGGCTCAATCTCATGAACAGTGAGATCATGACCTGAGCCAAAATTAAGAGTCGGGGCTCACTCAAACAAATGGGCCACGCAGCTGCTCCAGAAATATTTGCATTTTTAATAGAACCCCTTGGGGCGCCTGGGTGGCGCAGTCGGTTAAGCGTCCGACTTCAGCCAGGTCACGATCTCGCGGTCCAGGACTTCGAGCCCCGCGTCAGGCTCTGGGCTGATGGCTCGGAGCCTGGAGCCTGTTTCCGATTCTGTGTCTCCCTCTCTCTCTGCCTCTCCCCCGTTCATGCTCTGTCTCTCTCTGTCCCAAAAATAAATAAAAAACGTTGAAAAAAAAATTTAAAAATAGAACCCCAATTTGGGAAAATGACATCTCTGTGAATGTGAAAGGGTGAACCTCTCAGCCCCTCCTCTAGGAGAATGGGTTGACAGTGTTACAGGGACACATTTAGATCTGTAGAATGGGAAACCCTGTTCACACTTCAGATCCTGATGAAAGTTATTCTTTCCCACAAAGACATAATGAGACTTAGAAGAAAAAGTTAGCACAGGCACAAGAAGACTGCGACCTTGAGCCTCCTTGAGTAGTTAAGAAAGCAGATAACTAGAATTTTGAAAAGCATATTGGAAAGAAGCAAAGACTTCTAGGTAAAAATAAGATAAAGATTCAACTCCTAAAGTAAATATTAGTGTTTGCAGATGTCAAGGCTAAGAACTGACTGCAAATACAAATCTATAATCTCTTATTTGAAACCCTGGGGGTCGTTTAGTTTCAGGATTCAGAATTTTTCAGATTTTACAAAGGAATGCAGTGAAAACCCAACTAATATAGAACATTCCTAGCAGGGTCCATAGCAATGTCTCATATTAAAACACATTAAAACTTGCACCGTGAATTATTATTGCTCTTTGCACTAACTGGTAAGGCGTGTACAGACCCTCCCCTGTGCTCAAGCATGGTTGTGCAGTCACGTTAGGTCAGGATAGGGCAGTTTTGTTGCCAAGATGGGTTTTGTTTTAAGAGTGTTTTGGACTTTGGACTTACGGATAGTGGACTGTTTACCTCTGTCATGGAGAGACCTAATACAGGAAAGTGACAAATTAGTGTAGCTGAGAGTAGGGAAGGATGATGTGAGAAACAGGAAAATATTAGTAGAGTCAAAAAGAGGAATGCAGACCAGAATGAAAACCTGACCATTTTCTTAGCCACAGTGGCTGAGTTTTCATGATGTGGAACTGAACGTTGGTTTCAGGGGTGCCTGGGTGGCTCAGTGGTTTAAGCATCTGACTCTTGATTATGACTCAGGTCATGATTTCACGGCTGGTGAGTTTGAGCCCCGAGCTGGGCTGTGCACTGACGGTGTGGAGCCTGCTTAGGATTTTCTCTCTCCCTCTGTCTCTCTACCCACCCCCCCCCACCACCGCTCTCTCTCTCTCTCTCTCTCTAAAAACAAACTAAAAAAGAAAAGAAAAGAAAACTGGTTTCAGAAACAACTGCATTTCCTTAAAATTACTTTGCAACACGAAGATGAAAATCAAGCCCTCTCTCACACATGTGGGGGCCTGACGTTAATAGACGTCCACCCCAGCTTTCTTGCTTTTACAGAGCTTACCCTAAAAATTGCATGAACATTTGACAAAAACCCCCAAAATAGAAAAACAAAAACACCCTTTCATTTTAGAACATCTCCTGGGCGTTTGATGAGCTTACGAGTGAGCATAGCTAGGTGCTTTGCTCTTGAATATAGTCCAAGGCAGAGTCTGAAAATAGCAAGTAGAACAAAGGGACATAACCTCCATTGCTTACTCTTTCATGACTCTATTGTGGGCTGGAGCCAACATTCTGGGTATTTTGCAGATAGGAGAAGGTGTATGGATTCATACTGGCATATCTGTGAGAATCTGTTTGTCCTTGGGAGCATGGTGTGTGCGTGAAAGAAATATATTTCCTAGTTACCCATTGGAAGGTCTGGAAGGATGAGAGCTATATCAGTGTCTACCTAGCATAGAGACCACAGAGGGGACCTGATCTGAGGTGACAAAACCCACAACTGACAGTTCTGCGGGGCTGAGGGTTGCAGAGTATGCCTCGGCCTGTGTTGCTCAAATTCCGATTCCTCCACTCCATCCCATTACCGGTGCCCCTGAAGAGTGAGTAGGTTGACTTGAGGAATCTGCTGATAATCAGGATTATCACATCCCACAGTGTGCTCCGCAGGGTGCCTGGCTGGCCCAGTCAGTAGAGCATGCAATTCTTGATCTCAGGATCATGAGTTCAAGCCCCACATTGAATTAGAGTTTACATTTAAAAAAATACTTATAAGACACCTTGGTGGCTCAGTTGATTAAGTGTCCAGCTTCAGCTCATGATCTCATGGTTCGTGAGGTCAAGCTCTGCATCGGGCTCTGTGCTGACAGCTGCTTCAGATCCTCTGTTCCCCTGTCTCTCTGCCCTCTCCCTGCTCTCTCATGTACAAATGCACAGGCTCAATCTCTCTCTCTCAAAAAAAATATAGTAAAAAATTCTTATTACACTGAGAATTGACACTAATATAAAACTATCATAGCACAACAATCATAAAATCCAAATATCACTCTACTTTCAAAGATTTAGACAAAATTAGCTGAAATCTACTTTCCCACAATTGTGAGAGGTCTAATGGTCTCCATGTGTTCCTGCAAATTCTCCAGGGCATATATTCTCATGGGCAATTCTGGCTCATGGTTCCTGTTCTTTCAGGACTTGTGAATCTCAAAGATATCTCCTGTGTGCTGGTCTACATGTCAAATTCAGCTTCTTGCCCCTGGATTAGACACACACACACACACACACACACACACACACACACACACACACTCAAACAGGGCATTCATGTGTCTAAGAGTTTACTGACATTTGGAGTCGACAGAGGTATTGATAAGACAGCAATTCCAAAACCTAACAATTAAACAAAACTCGTTCTTAAAATTCCTCTCACTACCCAGGCACCTGGGTGGCTCAGTTGGTTAAGTGTCCGACTTCGGCTCAGGTCATGATCTCGCAGTTCATGAATTCGAGCCCCATGTCAGGCTCTGTGCTGACAGCTCAGAGTCTGGAGCCTGCTACAGATTCTCTCTCTCTCTCTCTCTCTCTCTCTCTCTCTCTCTCTCTTTCCACCCCTCTCCCACTTGTGCTCTCTCTCTCTCTCAAAAGTAAATAAACATTAAAAAAAAATTTTTTTTAAATCCTTTTGCTACCTTGACCTGTTGTTCACCTGCCTCATTCTTCTGCCATTCTCTCTTCAGAGGAGGCATCCTTCCTCAGATAATCCACACTTTATTTAAAACAAGTAAACTCTCCCATGCTCTTTGATGGCATCAAAGGGAAGAAAATATAGTCCCCAAACCAGGAAATGGAAGAACTGTGTATTCTGCATCTTTGTTTGGCTCCTGGATGAAGAAAATCATTACAGGCAATAGCTTGTTTAACATTCAACTGCATTCCTTAGTGCCCCACATCCGTCCGCTCTCTGGCTGACCCCAGTTCACCTTTTCAGGTGGATTGGACTAACCAGCACCTCCGGTGGGGGTGACATTTTGTTATTCCAGGGATTAGCAGCACGGATGTATCTTCCTCGTTTGCTTGGAGATGGCTTTTCTTTCTTGTCTGGCAGGCAGCATATCTGGCATCTGGAAACACATTGTCACAGACATTTTGGGGAACCACTGACAGGGTCATGATGTGAAATAAAACTGCAAACTATTTTTCACTTGAAAAAACATTAGCTCCTTATGTATTCATTCTCTTTCCCATCTATTTAATACCTCTATTTCCATTTTCTCTCTCTCTCTCTCTCTCTCTCTCTCTCTCTTTTGAACTTTACTGGATCCTTTGCCCCTAGCAAGTTTATGAATTTTAACATAAACTCAGGATTAGATTTGTCTAGGAAATTTTGTTTCATCACCAGTTTTTTTCTAAATGAATGACCAAAAGGCACCAGAAAAGATGCTGGATGTCATTATTTATGAAGGAGATACAACTGAAATCCATGATGAGTCACTACACCACACCAATCAGAATGGCTAAATTTAAAAAACTGACCATACTAAGTGTTGGTGAGGATGTGGAGAAACTGGACCTCTCATCCACTGCTGGTGGCAATATAAAATGGTGCAGATACTTTAGAAAACCCTTTGGTGGTTTCTTAAGTGGTTAAACTTATACTATTATGTGATCCAGCCACTCTCCTCCTAGGCATTTTACCGAAAGAAATGAAAACATATGCCCATAGAAAGACTTATACACAAAAGTTCATAGCTAATTAGATATGTGCATTATAATAGCCAAAATCTGGAAAGGACTTAAATGTCCATCTACAGGTAAATGGGTAAACTATAGTATATCCAAAAATCGGAATACTATTCAGCAATAAGAAGAAATGAACTATTGATACAGACGACAACATGGATGAATCTCAATATAATTCTGCTGAGTGAAAGAAGCCGGACAAAAAAGAACACATACTTATGATTCCATGTGTATAAAATTATAAGAAATGCAGGGGTGCCCAAGTGACTCAGTCAGTTCAGGTCATGATCTCAGGGGCCCGTGAGTTCAAACCCTGTGTCAGGCTCTGTCCTGCCGGCTCAGAGCCTGGAGCCTGCTTCGGATTCTGTGTCTCCCTCTCTCTCGGCCCCTTCCCTGCTCATGCTCTGTCTCTCTTTCAAAAATAAATAAACGTTTAAAAAAATAATAAAGCTTTAAAAAATTATAGGAAATGCAAACTAGTTATGATGACAGAAAGCAGATCAGTGGTTGTCTTGGGGATGGATGGGTTGAGGAGGAACAGAAAGGAGAATTGACAAAGGGGCCTGGGGAAATCTTGGTGGAAGGGGGGAAAGCTATGTTCATTATCTTGATTCTGGTGGTAGTTTCATGGCTTCTGTAGACATATGTCAGAGTCAAAAATTTATCAATTGTACACTTTAAACATAAACTTCTTTTTAAGTTTATTTATTTATTTTGAGAAAGACAGGGGCAGGGAGAGAGAGAATCCCAATCAGACTCTGTGCTGTCAGCACAGAGCCCAACAGAGGGGCTCACTCTCACAAACTGTGGGATCATGACCTGAGCTGAAATTGAGAGTCCGAAGCTCAACTGACTGAGCCACCCAGGTGCCCCTAAACATAAACTTTTCAGCTGTGAACAGGTGTTGGGCTCTGTAAGAGTTCTCAGGAAGTTTAGAAACTAACACTTGTTATCAGTTGAATTGTGTCTGCTCCATTCATATGTTGAAATCTTAACCCCAGTAACTCAGAAAGTCAGCTTTGTAGATAGGGTCTTTACAGAGGTAATCAAGTTAAAATGATGTCATTAGGTGGGCCTCTAATTCAGTACGACCAGTGTCTTTATAAAAAGGAGAACTTTGAAGTCAGCTACACACACACACACACACACACACACACACACACACACACACGGAGAGGCCATGTGACATGAAGACAGCCATCTACAAACCAAGGAGGAAAGCCAACAACAGATTCTTCTCTCACAGCCCCAGAAAGAACTAACCTTGCCAACGCCTCGATTTCAGATTACTAGCCTCCAGAATTGTGAGACAACAGATTTTAGTTTTTGAGCCACATTGTTCGTGATCCTTTATTTCAGCAGCCCTAGCATACAAGTACAACACTATTGTGTGATAGAGAGACAACATTCTCACCTGGAACTTATGACCAGTAACGGCATTTTTTAAAGAATCTGTGAGGAAAATATCACTTGGACCAACTAATTGTAACAAAAAAGAATATATTTGGCCTACGGAGATTAACAGCACCTCAGTTAAGTCATAAGGCAAAGGTCAGCAAAGAGTAGCTGATCCTCTGGGTCTTGTTGGTGGTTTCTCAAGACGCTACTAGGGAAAGAGGCACTGGAAAAGAGAGAAGGAAGAGCACCAGCGGACAGAACTTTGACTTATAAAGAAACGTTTTTTAAAAAGTTATTTTTTAACAATGTGAGTTCGTTAGATAGATAATGCTAGTGAAGCTTTTTTCAGGGGGTTATTTTTTTTTAAGTCTATTTATTTTAGTAATCTCCACACCCAGTGTGGGGCTCAAACTCAAGATCCTGAGAGCAAGAATCGTATGTTCTTTCAAATGAGCCAGCCAGGATCCCCAGTATTAGCTAAGTATTTTTTTTTTTTTATTTTTTTCTTTTAACGTTTATTTATTTTTGAGACAGAGAGAGACAGAGCATGAGCAGGGGAGGGTCAGAGAGAGAGGGAGACACAGAATCGGAAACAGGCTCCAGGCTCTGAGCAGTCAGCACAGAGCCCGACGCGGGGCTCGAACTCACGGACCGCGAGATCATGACCTGAGCCGAAGTCGGCCGCTTTACCGACTGAGCCACCCAGGTGCCCCTAGCTAAGTATTTTTTTAATGTTTATTTAGTTTTGAGAGAGAGAGAGAGACATAGAGTGTGAGTGGGGGAGGCGCAGAGAGAGAGGGAGACGGGATCTGAAGCTGGCTCTATACTGTCAGCACAGAGCCCAACGCGGGGCTCAAACTCACAAACTGTGAGATCATGATCTGAGCCGAAGTTGGACACTTAACTGACTGAGCCACCCAGGCACCCCTGATAGCTGAGTTTTAATTTGATTTGTTCTCTGTATTTCATATAACATTATATTACTTGTTTATAAATACTGTAATGTATATTAATGTAAAAAAGTGTAATTTAAAGTAAATTAAAATTAAAATTACAACTAATTAAAAGTTACTGATTATCAAAGGCCAAATTGCATTGTATTTCTAACACAAGAACAGTCAAAGAAATAAAAACAAAAATTTTAACTTACAAAAAAGGCTTTTCTATCCATTAGTATTAGTCTTTAATATTTAAAATAATTAGCCCAAATAGATAAAATTATTAAAATAAAAAAACTCAACACAGATGACAATAGTAAATCATAAATGGAGAGATTCATGACAGCTGGCTTTTTTTTTTTAAGTTTATTTTATTTATTTTGAGAGGAGGGGAGGGGCATAGAGAGAGAGGGAGTGAGAGAAGCCCAAGCAGGCTCCGTGCTCTCAGCACAGGGCTCCATCCTACAACCCTGGGATCATGACCTGAGCTGAAGTCAAGAGCTGGAACCTTAACCGCATGAGCCACCCAGGTGCCCCTGGCAGCTGGCTTTTGAGACAAATGTTCTTCTCTGCGTGTTTATTCCACTTTCAGTGGTACCAGGGAGCTATCTGAATGCTAAGCACGGCTCTCTTTGACACGAGAAATTCAGCCTCATGGCAGTCTCAACACCAGAAAATCTATCAGGTAGTTCAAAACAATAGCCATTAAATTTATGAGACACTTAATGTAACGTCTTTACAATACACTTCTGTGAATCTCATCTTCTTTGTTTCAGTCAATGACTTTTGTTTGGAAAATAAAACAGAATATTTCCAAGTACCTGCCACTTCCTCGCACCCCCGGCTTATGTCTGTTCTTGAATTATGGCTCTGAAAGGGAACAAATAAAACCCGGAAACATCCAAACCCTTCTCTAATCAGGTGGCCACTTATTCACTCCCCACACTCATAAGGATATTCAAAAATAAAAGAAAGTGAAATTTTCTAATCTTGCATTTTCTCTGGTCATTCCCAGAAGCTAGTGTAAACGGTTTGGACACAGACTAGGTTTTTCAAGAAGTCTGAATGCATTAAGATTTGATGAATCCCAGGAAAGAGTCACACCCAAATTTTCTCCTACATGGGTCTGCTATTGATGAATTAATTTTCCACTACTAAAGAAAAACTATTTTGGCTAAAACAATGCCCTTTTGGGGGCGCCTGGGTGGCTCAGTCGGTTGGGTGTCCGACTTCAGCTCAGGTCATGATCTCACAGTCCGTGAGTTCGAGCCCTATGTCAGGCTCTGTGCTGCCAGCTCAGAGCCTGGAGCCATCTTCGGGTTCTGTGTCTCCCTCTCTCTCTGCCCCTCCCCTGCTCATGCTCTGTCTCTCTCTGTCTCAAAAATAAATAAAAACATTTAAAAAATTAAAAAAAAAATGCCCTTTTTAAAAATGTAAAACAAAACAAAACACCCAAGAAGACTAACTAAACAAAGATCTGTATTTAATGCCTTAATCATTGATGGCTGACAGAAGACATTGATTGGGTGGAAGGACAAATGACATTTTATATCTGGCCAAAGCAGGGTTTCTCAACCTCGCAACTATTGACATTGGAGTTGGATGATTCTTTGTAGTAAGGAGTGGGGAGCGAGCTGTCCTCTGCACGATAAAATGTTTAAAAGCATACCTGGCCTCTAACCACTAAATGCTTGCAGAAATCCCACCCATCCCCCCAAAACCAGCTGTGACAACTAGAAATGTCTCCAGACATTGTTAAATGTCTCCTGAGGCCCACTGGACTACAGTTTCATTTATAGTAAAGCCGCTAATACGTGCAACAACATGGACATATCTCAAAAACATTATGACAAAAGCCTTGCATGAAAGACCACATACTGTGTGATTCCATTTATATGACATTCTAGAACAGGCCGAAGTAGTCTATTTTGGGGGGAGGGGCGCAACAGTGGTCGCCTAGGGAGGGGGGTACAGGGGTTGATGGGACGCCACATGGGGTGGTGGTAATATTCTATATCTTGATCAAAATTTGGGTTGTGTGAATATATGCATTTGTCAAAAATCAGCAAATGTACACATAACATTTGTGCATTTCATTTTACTTACAGGAAAAATAAACTAAAACAAAATTGAACTTATTTATACGGAAGTATTTAGGGCAAAGTATTCTAATGTCTTCAATGTACTCTGAAATGCTCAAAAATAAATAAATAAATAAAATAAATTGATGGACGAATAGAGGATGCGTAGAGAGATGCGCAGTAAGGTAAAATGCTTACGGTAGAGTGTAGGTGGTGGTATTTGGTGCTTATTGTAAAATTCTTTCAGCTTTTCCAAATGTTTTTTTTTTTTTTTTGTAGTAAGATATTAGGGAAAAAATTACGTGGCTGGTTAGTGGTGTCATATCCAGAGCCAACAGCTTCATAAACATTCGTGCTGATAAAAGTCAGGCCTCTGTTCCCTGACCTCACCTGGGTCTCCATCAAATATCACCTTATCAGAGCTGTCTCTGACCCCTTCCTGTAAAATAATGCACCCCCTCTCAAGTCCCTAACACTGTCTTCTGCATTATTTTTCTTTATAGTTCATATTATAACCTGACATACGTTTCCTAATTGTTCATCTCCTTCCACTAGAATGTAGGCTCTATTTGATCGGATTCATTGTTTTATACACTACTCACTCCCAGAACAATGTCTGGCACATAGTAGCAGCTAATAAATTTGTGTTGGATGAAAAAAGTGCCTCAAGAATCAAGTGAATTCCTTATGTGCAAAGTGCTAGGCCAGGCAAATAAAGTAAGATTGGATATAATCTGTTCTCAAGGGACCTTGCATCTACTTTAGTTGTCACAGGACAGTAATACATAAGACAATAACAATGCATAGTAGCATATGGTAAGTGCCAAGGAGCGCTAAACAACAAAGCAGAAAAGGCCTCATGGAAGAGATGAGATTTGAGCTTTGTCTCAAAGGAACAGTAATGACTACTTGGCTCCCTTGGAAGTGGTGCTTGTCACTGGGGAGAGCAGTTGGATCTTTGGGCCTCACAGAGCGGTACTGTTGGGGTCAGGGGAGAAAGGAGGCAGGATATTGTGGACTGAACTGTGTCCCCCCAAATTTGCATTGAAGCCCTAACACCCAAGGTGACCTCTGGAGATAGGGCTTTTAAAAAGGTAATTAAGGTTAAACGAGGTTATACGGATGGGGCCCTAACCCAAAATGACTTGCATCCTTACGAGAAGAGGAAGAGATGCCAGGGATGGGTGGACACAGAAAAGTCCACATGAGGACACAGCAAGAAGAGCGCAAGAAAAATCAAACTTGATAAAACCTTGACCTTAGACTCCCCTTTAGAAGATAAATTTCTGGGGGCACCAGAATTAAGCGTCTGACTCTTGATTTCGGCTCAGGTCATGAATTTGAGTCCCACGTCGGGCTCTGTGCTAAGAGCATGGAGCCTGCTTGAGATTCCTTCTCTCCTGCTCTTCCCGTCCCCCCTCCCACTCTCTCTCTCTGGAAAATAAATAAACTTAAAATTTTTCTTTTAGAATATAAATTTCTGTTTATTGTGAGAAAACGCATTCCTATCGTTGACTCCACCCCGTCTGTGGGACTCTACCGCAACTCTAGCAAACTACTGCAGAGACTGTAGCCCAAGACCTCACCCTCAGCTCTGCAGGCCCCCAAATCTGATGTTGTTCTTGGGAGCACTAGGTAATCATTTAAGGACTAACAGACATGTGCCAAACTCCCAGAAGGTTGCTTTGTGGACAGGAAGAGTCATACTGATTGATGAAGCAAAACAAAGCTTGCTGAACCACTGAACGACTGGCCGCTGCCAGTATATTCTCTCCTGCTGGCAACTGTTTGGGAAGCTGAATCCTTATTTGAAGGCCACTTGGCGAGCATAGTTTTAGAAGAAAGGGAAGTGGGGAATATTGAAAGAATTGCTGTAATTCACGTCGCCAGTGGCACACGCCCCACGGCGAGCTTACATCCCCTTTGTCCATTGACTTACTGGGACGCTATCACCCACGGGCCTATTTCCTTCCAAGGGCCTTCCGCCTCTTTCCAGCCTTTCCGAGGACCTGCCTCAGGACAAGTGTAGCACAGGTCCCTGTTTCTTCCAGTGAGCCTTGCAACCTAGCCCCCTGTTGGGGTCAGCTGTCCCCATGATGACCACTCTGATGCTCCTGCCTTGTCCTCACCTGGGGTGTGCTGAGGCCACTAATTGCCCAGAGGACAGCTGAGACCAGACAGTGGCTTTTATTCCTTTTTAGTAAGGTAGGAGTCAGAAAATGGGACAACTACTGTGCAACTGCTATTAACCTACCCCGAGAAGTTCTGAGCAGACTGCAACACACCGCCATGCAGAGGGACGCGCTCCACCCCCCGGTGGGGACCCCGGGCATCCCTAGGCACCTCACGAGTCCAGACCCAACCGCCCCAGAGGATGTCCCCGAACCCATCCCGTCCTACCTCAGGATGACTGACAGAAGAAACATGTACTGTCTTTGTGGGGAAAGCCCTGCGTGCTACAATGTGGTGTGGGCTCCATGACTAGAACAGCAATCAGACAAGTTTGACGAAGTCCAAAACCCACCTTTCTTCCCGAAGTCCCGCCTCTGACAATGCCATATATATGGCAGTGACTGTGAAACAGCCCCCAATGCATTTTAAGGAGATACATATTGCCCTCTGAGTGTTAAACCAATAAACCACAACATAGCACACGTGATTCATTCAAGAGTTCCGTTAGAGGTTGTGCTTCCTCCCAGGCTGGAAGACAAGCAGGAGGCAACTGACGATTGGCTGGAAGCAAAAGGAAACCAACGTTCTCACTGCCGTGGATGTACGGAAGGCAGAACAGGTGAGCAGACGATGCTGTCTGCGTGGAAAGGAAGAAATGGGGATCGGTGATGAGAAGGGTTGCTTCAGGGCTCAGGCGGGAAGAAGAAACATTGGCTCTGAGGGACTCAGTCATCAGAAAGTACTTTTCTGGAAGCTACGGCTTACAGAATATCCGGGATGCAGGCTGGAAAAAACAAGAAGGGATTGCAGAGGAAAGCAGTCTCCCCAGTTCTAGGTGGGACGCCCTCTTCTGCCTGTGACTCCTGTTAAGTTAGACAAGGAGGCCCCTGGACTGAGGTGGCTCTGATTGCCGACCGCCTGTGAGCAAACCAAAATGGAACGCTGTGAGTTCAGAGTTACAAAATCAGAGTTACAAAATCAGATCACTAGGGACAGCCAATCCCAATGTGAGCTCTGAGCAGTAGCATTCAAATAATTCCCTCCCTTTGCTTCCTTTCCCTTGGCTCCTGTCAGTGGACCGCTCCTACCACTTCCAGTGCAGCACTACCTGATTCCAATCAATTTTGCTCAAATTTAAGTTCTTAAAATGTTTAATGTGCTTCAATTTATCTGTAACGTTCTTGAGACCTCATACTTATTTGCCTTCTGCTTTACAGCTCACAGAGGATTTCATTTGCGGCTTCTCTGTTGCCATTCCCCGTGAGGGCAGCAGAGATGGCCCTGGACCCTTCTTGGGGCCCCTAGGGCCAGAACTGATGGGAAAACCCATCTTCAGATTCCAAGTCACAGAAACTTCCCTTCTAGGACCTTTGGTCCAAAATCGATGCTTGTCTCACCAGATCTGCCCTTTCTTCTCAAGCTTCAGCTTGTCGTCTCTCTTTCCTGATTGCTTCTGGATCCTTCCCCTTGCATTCCTTCCAGTTGGGCTCAGTTCTTCCTGGTGCTGTGCCTGGATCATTGTGGGGAATACACAGCAACCTCACAATGTTGTTCTCTCCCTTCACCCTTCGTGATACAAGCACTCTTGGTCTTGGGGCTTTTTCATTTTAGGCAATAACTGAACTACAGAATTACAGCACCTGTTTCTTGCCTCTTTGGTGGTTGCTGTTATAAACGATTGTATAAAATAGTTTAGGTAACAATATAACATTGCAAAATAATATGAAGTACATGATTGTCCCTGTTTCCACTTTATTTTATTAATTGAGGTGTAGTTGACGCACAGTGTCATGTTAGTTTCAGGTGTACAACATGTTTCTTTCCTCTTTTAGCCAAAGAGTCCTCAGGCGAGATAACACTGTAAGCTGGGGTGCAGGAGTGCCTGAGCCCCTGACCCCGGGGGTCCCAAACAGACCAGATTCGGCCACTCATCTCTGACAAAAGCCAAAAGCAGAGAAAGGAATTTTGGAAAATAAGAAAGGAACTCATTTCAGTGAGGCCAATACCAGGAAGACAGCAGACTAGCACCTCAAAGACTCACGCCAAAGTGCCAAAAATACTTCCAGGGTTCTATAAGGAAAATGTGGGGCAAAGGTAGGTGGGTACGTGCAGGTGGGCAGTGAAGGTCAAATCGATCCTGGCCTTGGATACAATCATGGTGGGGTCCTGGGCTCCCGGCAGTCCTGACTGCTGAGGGGGCCATTTCAGTTCCCACCAGGGGATGCTTTCCCCTCAGCGTCTTTCACCTGAGCCAAGAGACAACCTGGAAAGAAGAACCCCACTGGAAAGCTTGAGGTCAAAATGGAGGCAACCAAAGTTCTCTTTCAACACTAAACCAGTCCAGGTCTTAGGGAGAGAAGAAGGAGAAAGAGGAATCACAGCCATTGGTCATGATCCATTGAGCAATGACGAGACAATGGATCCACTTTCTCGGCAAACACGCATTGTAGTTCATAAGATGTAAAATAGGTAGGAAATGGACTACGCTTTTCAAAGATGATTTTCCTTGCTTTTTTTCTTGAGTCTCCTTGACCAGGTAACTTAAGGGGGAAAAAACCTTCAAAGTTGAGAAGAAAGATACTGGATCCTGAGAAACTTAACAGAAGGCCATGGGGGAAGGGAAGGGGAAAAAAAGTTAGAGAGGGAGGGAGCCAAAGCATAAGAGACTCTTAAAAACTGAGAATAAACTGAGGGTTGATGGGAGGTGGGAGGGAGGGGTGGGTGGTTGATGGGTATTGAGGTGGGCACCTGTTGGGATGAGCACTGGGTGTTGTATGGAAAGCAATTTGACAATCAATTTCATAAAAAAAAAAAAAAAAGAAGAAGAAGAAGAAGAAGAAAGATACTGAGAGGAGAACAAACCAGCATGTGAAATGGACATCATTTCCATCAGAAATCAGCTGCTGGTCTTTGCTGTTCAGCAAAATTTGTCAGCCTGGTGGAACGAGGACAGCCTGGGTCTGAATCTGGTGAATTGTGCTGAAAGAAACCATGACGCATTCATCTTCCCTTCTTTTGGGTCTGAAACAGGTTTTGACATTATTTATGCGAGGAAGACCGGCATTTGATGGCCCTGTATTTGCATAATGACTACCCTTTTGTAGCTTCTGCTGTCCCAGCTAATTGCTTTAGAATATTTCTGCTACATCTGTTGGGTCTTACCGCTTCCTAATAGGATCAAAATCCTCAATCCAAATCCACATGACTTAAATAAATTTTGAAACATGGGGTTTTAGGAAACATCCAGAATTCCCACGATTTGCCTGGGGACATATGTGATGTTCCACCAGAGAGAAGGGAACAATCCAGAAAAGACACACAGTCATAAAAAACATTCTGAGTTTCTATGCCCTCTGTACATCTCTGGGATGAGCTTTCGAACATAGTTTTGTTCCCTGGTGCTAGAAGCATCTTTCTATGGATAGAAGCTAAAAATCTGCATGCCACAATGGTCTCAAACATGTCCAGGTAACCCTGACAGCTGTCCCAGACTACTGGAAGGAAGGGTTTTGATAACTACAAGCAAGAAAATTCAAATTCTGGACTAATCATGGTCTTTTCCATTTGCCATTTTGCTCTGTCCCTGGAGCAGTGTGTGCACAGAGCCCTAAGCCCCACATAGACTGGGTTGGTGCTATTCCATGACCGGTCAATTTCCCCATTAGGTGGAACTGGGGCTTGTCTCAGGAACCTACAGGAAAAAAATTGTATCTTTCCTATCATATTATTCCATTCCAGAAAAAAATGAAAAAACTAAAAATACTATAAAGTAGGAGAGTTGTGATATTTCCATTATAAATAAGGGACTAAAGGTAAAGCTACTTCAGCTGCAAGAATTTAAATTCTCTATAATATCACACCATCTCACATGGGGGAAGAGTCACACTAAATATAGAACATTTTGAATGCATACAAAGCCAAAATAGGAAATAAGAAAAAGGAAATAGTAAGCTGTGGACCAGGAGTCAACTTCCCCAAATGGAAAAGTTTGTGTGAGCATTGGGAACCCCGGAATTGCATTATCTGTCATTTGAGAACATACAGTCTATAGAACAATGGCCTTCATCTGCAAAGGATTTCTGATTATCATCAATCGAGCTGTGATACCAAGAAATAAACGGCTAACACAGATTTTATGATGTAATGCGAGAGGCTACAAATATCGTTTCCAAGGCTATCCATATTCCTAGTATCTTGGCTAGCAATCCTAATAATTCCTTGATATAACACTTCCTTTTTTCTTTAAGATTATATGCTATGGATTATTTTCCAGGTGGAGTACATTTTAAAAGTGTTTTACTACTCTTAACGTTACTTAAGAAAGCTTCTTACATGGTCAGTGGTATCCCCAAGGGACATAATGGCCTTCTGTTGGGAGACAGTTTTCCATGGGTCTCGTATTTCTGCAGGTCTTATGAGCATTAGGGGCCTTTTGTTTCAGACCATCTTCTCCAGAATAGCTGTATAGTGAACAGCCTTTGAAGCCTGCATTCAGGATAACAAAGCTAATGTCCCTGTCTGCAGTGAAGGTCAGGTGGGTTTGCTTAAAGCCCATTACAAAAGATATAAATATTTTATGAACAGAAGTTTGAATCTAAGTTACCCCACAGTCAATAAAAAGCCCATTGAGACAAATCCATTGGTAAAGGCTGGACTTTGTTCGGCATCTGGGCAATTTTACTCTGTTTAGAAAAGATTCTAGTTGGTGGTCTTGTTTTGCTTTAATTTTAATTTTTTTTAATGTTTATTTATTTTTGAGAAAGAGATAGAGGACAAGCAGGGGAGGTGCAGAGAGAGAGGGAGACACAGAATCTGAATCAGGCTCCAGGCTCTGAGCTGTCAGCACAGAGCCTGATGCCAGGCTCGAACCCACAAACTGTGTGATCATGACCTGAGCTGAAGTCGGATGCTTAACTGACTGAGCCACCCAGATGCCCCTAACTGGTGTTCTTGTTAACAGCAAACCTTCAGTTAATTCTTGTTCCAATGCTATAGCTTAGTATAGCTAAGGGCCAAGTAGCATGGAAGAAGCTGCAGCCAGTGAAGTGTGTTACTTGCCCAATGGCCAGAGGTGTCCCTAGAAGTGAGAGCAGCAGCTATCCAGACAAGCAAAGCCAGGATGGACTTAACAGTGGAATGAACCTGCTCAAAGACTAGACTTTAAAAAACTGAAAATGGGGATGGCGCCTGGGTGGCTCAGTCGGTTAAGTGTCCAACTGTTGATGTTGACTCAGGTAATGATCTTGCAGTTTGTGAGATTGACCCCCAAGTCAGGCTCTGTGCTGTTAATGAGGAGCCTGCTTGGGATTCTCTGTTTCTCTCTCTCTCTTTCTGTTTCTCTGCCCCTCCTCTCTCTCTCTCTCTCAAAATAAATAAAACACATTTAGGGGTGCCTGGGTGGCTCACTCGGTTGAGCATCCAACATGATCTCACTCATGGGTTCCAGCCCCGCGTCGGGCTCTGTGGTGACAGCTCAGAGCCTGGAGCCTGCTCTGGATTCTGTCTCCTTCTCTCTCTCTGCCCCTCCCCTGCTCACTCTGTCTCTCTCTCTCAAAATAAATATTTAGAAAATCTTTTAAAAAATACTTCATTAAATAAATAAAAAGTATGGGAGATGGAGAATTTGGAGGAATAATTGGTCAATAAGAACAATGCTAACCCCAACCAAATTAACTGCTGTATTAGAAATTGGGCATAAACAATAAAATATGGCATGCCAAACCAGCCTGACTGGCAATGGCTATACAGTTTTATTAGGGTCATGTTCAGTAAAAATATGGATGGCTTAAATAAAAATAAAATGTATTTCTTTTTCACAAAACTCTTTTGTAGACTACTATGTAGATGCTGCAGTCATTAGAACTATGGACTTCTCTAACTTGTTGATCCATTCTCAATACGTGGCTTCTACCTCGTGGCTGAAGACGGCTGCTCCGGCCCCAGCCATCCAGTCATACATCCTGGCCTTCCACAAGAATAATGAGAGAAGGAAGGCATATCCCCTCCCTTTAAGGACACTTCTCAGACATTATACATAACACTTCCAGTAACTTGATCAGATTTGCACTTTAACTCTGGATGTAATTTGGAAACTAGATTGCATGAAGGATAACATGAGGATTAAACCCATTAGGTAACTCTTGTAGTAAACCAGACTAGTCTCACAGAAGCCCAGAGTCTGGAAGTAGCAATAGAAAAGGAGAAAAGTAGACGAATTCATGTGATTGGTGATAGTATTAACAAGAGATGACAATTTATTGGCTGTGGAGGATGAGGGAGAGGAAGAAGTTAGGGACAAGTCTCTGTGTCTTGGCTTTGGTGTGTGGCTGAACTTCAGTCAACTGACATAAGGAAGTTGGTAGCAGCATCAAGGCAGGGGAAGGTGGGAGAGCTTAGAACATGCGAAGTTTAAATGTCCAGGGCTAAAGTTCAGAGAGAAATTTTGGTTGGAGATATAAATTTGTAATTGGTCAATCATCATGTTCAAATGGTGTATCTAAGCTTACATGTAAAAATAATTATAACTGGGGCGCCTGGGTGGCTCAGTCGGTTGAGCCTCTGACTTCGACTCAGGTCATGATCTCGCAGTTCATGAGTTTGAGCCCCACATCGGGCTCTGTGCTGGCAGCTCAGAGCCTGGACCCTGTGTCTCCCTCTCTCTGCCCCTTCCCTGCTCGTGCTCTGTCTCTCTGTCTCTCAAAAATGAATAAACGTTAAAAAAATTTTTTTAATATACATAAAAATAAAAATAATTATAACTGACAAATGTGTTTGTGAAAAGTATCCAATTCCAAATTCCTATATGGTAGACCTAAATTTACATTTTAAAATAACTATAATAGGCACTTGAGTGTTTGTATAAAATAGCCACTCCCAAGTTCCTATATATAAGAACATAAGAATTATTACATTAGTTATATTACATTATTACATCAGCAGTAATCATTTATTTTACGTATAAGTGATTTGCAATTATCCAATTTTCTGACTGATTCAATACATTAATGTGAAATATGAAGTGTAAAAAATTTACTAGAAAGACAGTCCCAATTTTTAAAATATTAAACTTATCAAGGAGTTTTGCATCTCCCCAAACTACAATTCATTTTAGGCTAACAGACAGTTCCAGATTTTAATTACTTTTCCTTGAGTTGACAATTCTATTTTTTATAACAGAGGAGTAGCTTTCTAAAGAATGGCATCAGGCTTACCTTTCATTTATTATGTAAGAATATTTTAAAAATTTATTTCACCTTGTTACTCTGGAATTTTTTGATCATAAAGCCATTTCTGTGTTGTCCTCTTTATTAATTCATCTAGTCCTGAGCACTGTTAATTTTTAAATGCTTAATTATGCATCCTAAAAGTTCAGGAGAAAAGTCACTTTCCCTATAATTGTTTATGATTACTAACCCAAGATTCCATGGAAGTGCAGAAAATAAAAATAGGAGTAGAATCAAGCCTCTCTCTTTTTTTTTTGTTAATTTTTTAATATTTATTTACTTATTTTGAGAGAGAGAGAGAGAGAGAGAGAGAGAGAGTGGGGGCTGGAGAGAGAGGGAGACAGAGGATCCAAAGCAGGCTCCAGGCTCTGAGCTGTCAGCACAGAGCCTGACATGGGGCTCAAACTCACAAACTATGAAATCATGACCTGAGCCAAAGTCGACGCTTAACCAACTGAGCCACCAGGAGCCCCAAGTCTCTCCTTTTAGTTGAAACCTCATGCTTTGCCAAAACTAGTCCACCCTTCAACAAACAATTAGACCCAACTGTTGATGGTTGAATAAAGACAAAGGAGCTTAAAAAGGAGTATCAAAGGGAGCATGGAAGGTATTGGAGAACAACCAGAAGTGTATTCTGCTGTGAAAGTCAAATGAGAGTCTCTCTAGTTTGAGTCTGAATATGAGAAAAACAGAGAAGGCAGGGTGGGACTAGAAATACACGGATAAGCCTCTTTTATAAGAAAAAAATCTTTCAATGAGGCAGAGTGAAGCAAATATTCACAAGGAACTTCTACAGCTATTCATCGTGGTTGGCAAAAAACTAGCAAAGGCTAAAATTACTCATATATATAACCCTCAATTATAAGGAAAATCATTGGAACACACACACCAAATTATTGCAAGCCAGCATTATCAAACAAACACGAACCTCTTGCAACCTGGCTGGTCAAGGAACTCATTTCTTTTGAGGATGACTTTAGAAACCAGACCAGAATATATATAAAAAATACTATATGGAAAAAGGAAAAACAATAAAAAGTATTGAATAAGGTTGCCATAGAGAAGACAGAAAAGGTGACCAGAGATCTGCTCATCAAATTAGAAAAGAAACACTTAATGAAGCAATCCCCTCGAGGATTGACATGAGCACAAGGCCAAAAGCTATAAGATCACAAGAACAAGATGAGAATGACATGAAAGAAGAAAAATATATATATTTTTACATATATAAAAATATATAAGTGAAGTCTATTTTGGAAGCAGCACAAAAATGAGACACTGCTGAAAATACAAGGTTATTGAGAACAAAATTGAAAAAAGTCAAGAGAAATGAAATAGAAATGAATAGAGCCAAACTCTTTACGAACAACAACGTCAAAAACTTTGCCAGGTCATTTTGGTTGTATCACCGTTTGGAAATGGCCAATATACAAGAATAATGACACACAGAAACCTAAATTGTCCCATACAATGAATGAAATGGGTTTTTAAATGGGACTCCTTCTGTTTTCGTTTTCCCTGGTATCCCAAATTCTGAGAATAGCACAAAAGGTTTAAAGTACTCCCATATTCCTAAGTAAGGCACCAAAACAGCCTGTGCAGGGTTCACAGTCCAATTGACTCAACATCCACCTCAAAAGTGTAAAAAGAGGTAAGTCTAGAGGGCCTGGGTGGAACTTCTCAGACAGTTTGACCTGGGTCTCATGGAGACGGTGGGGATGAGAAGTGAGTGTCAGGCCCATGGACGGAAAAGCCTAAATGCAAGAAACTGTGGCTTGTTCCTCCGGTAGATGAGCCAAGAGAGGTGGCTGCATTGGGAACAGTCCGTCTTTGCAGTTTGTTGGCATGAAGTACCAGATGTGGGCCATGGTCAAGAGAGAGACCACCTGCAGCTGTAATTAAAGGGGTTCATGAGAGGGAAGTGGGAGCCCAAGGGAGAAAGCAAGCCATAAACAACCACCCATGGAGGTATGCCCACATTCGAGGAACTTTAGATGAGAGATCTCCAGCAATGGCAGTTCTCCCAAAAACACAAACATTCCCTGATAGGGTCTGTGTTAAACAGCTACCGAGAGCAGAGAGCCCGGAGGACATCAATGCCAAATGACCACAGTACCAGTGAGGGGAGACCTTCCTTAACCCTTGTGTCTCCTACCTCTCACCAAATCCTGGAAGACTCGGAGGCAGCCAGGTATACCAAGACAGAAGGGAAGACTCAATAGAAAACAGGGCAAGTTGGCCATGTTCCTCCCCCTTTTAAGGCTTCTTAGTAGAGAAACAAAGGTTTAACTCTGTGAAATTCAGCCTGCTAGTTATCAAAGTGCTTGGAATAGCATTGTTGATTCAGTATATTGTACACCTGGAACTAATATAACATTGAATGTTAACTGTACTTGAATTAAAATAAAAAATTTAACTTAAATAAATAAGGTTCTTGGAAATTTTAATTATTTTTTTAAGGCCATGTTCACCAAGACAGTTTTTGTTTTGTTTTCATTTTAAGTAAGCTCTGCATCCAAAGTGGGGCTTGAACTCCCAACCCAGAGATCAAGAGCCACATTCTCTAGTGACTGAGCCAGCCAGGCACCCTGGAAATTTTAATTATTGGAATTAAATCTGTTCTTGAGATTTAAGGTGAATGGCAGGCATTGACTGAAAGCAGTATGGTGCCCGAATTTCATTCCATTCTCCGGTTTTGGTGCATGTATTGGGGAAGGGAAGGAAGAGAAGAATTGTTTTCTGCTGCATCCTACAGAGTCCATAAGTACATAAGACATGAATACTGCATTCCAGGAGGCAGATAGGAAAAGGGAGAGAGTGAGGTTTGGTGGCCAGATGATGGGCAACTGGGAAAGCAGGTCAGCAGAAAATGATGCCTGGGGTAAAGGTCACCAAAGGACTGCTGCCTGGATGTCTGGTGTTGAGTTTCCAGTTTCTGTTGTGTTGGGGTGTGCTACAATGTAACAACGCTCCATTGCCACAAACCTTTGAGCTTCCGTGAAACCTAAGAGTTTGGGTCACTGGCACTTCAGAAAGTGAAACGATTGGTGGAATTTAAAATAGATTAGAATCCCTTTCTGCAGAGATAAAAGAAGTAAAAAATAGCCAGAATGAAA
>NW_024412397.1:41288490-41354465 GCF_014898765.1 Herpailurus yagouaroundi | reverse complement strand
GGGTTATGTGAGCAAATCATAGCAGAAAACTTTCCTAACCTGGGGAAAGACACAGACATCAAAATCCAGGAAGCAGAGAGGACCCCCATTAGATTAAAAAAAAAAACCCAACCATCAGCAAGGCACATCACAGTCAAATGCACAAAATACTCAGGCAAGGAGAGAATCATGAAAGCAGCAAGGGAAAAAAGTCCTTACCCTACAAGGGAAGACAGATCAGGTTTGCAGCAGACCTATCCACAGAAACGCGGCAGGCCAGAAAGGAGTGGTGGGACATATTCAGTGTGCTGAATCAGAAAAATATGGAGCCAAGAATTCTTTGTCCAGCAAGGCTGTCATTCAAAATAGAAGGAGAGATTAAAAGTTTCCCAGACAAACGAGAATTAAAGGAGTTTGTGACCACTAAACCAGCCCTGTAAGAAAATTTAAGGGGGACTTTCTGAGGGTAGAAAAGATGAAAAAAAAAAAAATATATATATATATATATATATAAATAAATAAATACCAAAAGCAACAAAGATTAGAAAGGACCAGAGAACACCACCAGAAACCCCAACTCTACAAGCATCATAATGGCAATCAATTCATATCTTTCAGTAATCACTCTAAACGTCAATGGACTCAATGCTCCAATCAAAAGACATAGCGTAACAGAATGGATAAGAAAACAAGACCCATCTATATGTTGCTTACAAAAGACACCTTCATATTTAAAATAAGGGGATGGAGAACCATCTATCATGCTAATGGTCAACAAAAGAAAGCCGGAGTAGCCATACTCATATCAGACAATCTAGATTTTAAAATAAAGACTGTATCAAGAGATGCAGAAGGGCATTATATCATAATCAAGGGGTCTATCCACCAAGAAGACCTAATTGTAAACATTTATGTGCCAAAGGTGGGAGCACCCAAATATATCAATCAATTAATCACAAACATAAAGAAACTCATCGATAGTAATACCATAATAGTAGGAGACTTCAACACCCCACTCACAACAATGGACAGATCTAATAAAAAAATCAACAAGGAAACAATGGCTTTGAATGACACACTGGACCAGGTGGACTTAACAGATATATCAGAACATTTAATACTAAAGCAGCAGAATATACATTCTTCTCCAGTGCACATGGAATGTTCTCCAGAATAGACCACATACTGGGACACAAATCAGCCCTAAGTAAATACAAAAAGATTGAGATCATACCGTGCATATTTTCAGACCACAAAGCTATGAAACTCGAAATCAACCACAAGAAAAAATTTGGAAAGGTAACAAATACTTGGAGACTGAAGAACATCCTATAAAGAATGAATAGGCTAACCAAGAAGTTAAAGAGGAAATTAAAAAGTATATGGAAGTCAATGAAAATGATAACATCACAACCCAAAACCTCTGGGACACAGCAAAGGCAGTCATAAGAGGAAAGTATATAGCAATCCAGGCCTTCCTAAAGAAGGAAGAAAGATCTCAGATACACAACCTAACCTTACACCTTAAGGAGTTGGAAAAAGAATAGCAAATAAAACCCCAAACCAGCAGAAGACAGGAAATAATAAAGATTAGAGCAGAAATTAATGCTATTGAAACCAACAAAACAGAACAGACCAATGAAACCAGAAGCTGGTTCTTTGAAAGAATTAACAAAATTGATTAACCACTAGCCAGTTTGATCAAAAAGAAAAAGGAAAGGACCCAAAGAAATAAAATCAAGAATGACAGAGGAGAGATCACAACCAACACAGCAGAAATAAAAACAATAATAAGAGAATATTATGAGCAATTATATGCCAACAAAATGGGCAATCTGGAAGAAATGGGCAAATTCCTAGAAACATATACACTACCAAAACTGAAACAGGAAGAAATAGAAAATTTGAACAGACCCATAACCAGTAAGGAAATCGAATTAGTAATCAAAAATCTGCCAAAAAACAAGAGTCCAGGGCCAGATGGCTTTCCAGGGGAATTCTACCAAACATTTAAGGAAGAGTTAACACCTATTCTCTTGAAACTGTTCCAAAAAATAGAAATGGAAGGAAAACTTCCAAACTCTTTCTATGAAGCCAGCATTACCTTGATTCCAAAACCAGACAGAGACCCCACTAAAAAGGAGAACTACAGACCAATTTCCCTGATGAACATGGATGCAAAAATCTTCAACAAGATATTAGCCAACAGGATCCAACAATACATTAAAAAAATTATTCACCACGACCAAGCGGGATTTATACCTGGGATGCAGGGCTGGTTCAATATCCGTAAAACAATTAACATGATTCATTACATCAATAAAAGGACAAGAACCATATGATCCTCTCAATAGATGCAGAGAAAGCACTTGACAAAATACAGCATCCTTTCTTGATAAAAATCCTCAAGAAAGTAGGGATAGAAGGAGCATACCTCGAGATCAAAAAAGCCATATAGGGACAAGGCAGGGATGTCCACTCTCACCACTGTTATTCAACATAGTCTTGGAAGTCTTAGCCTCTGCAATCAGACAACACAAAGAAATAAAAGGCATCCAAATCGGCCAGGAGGAGGTCAAACTTTCACTCTTCGCAGATGACATGATACTCTATATGGAAAACCCAAAAGATCCCACCAAAAAACTGCTAGAATTGACTCATGAATTCAGCAAAGTTGCAGGATATAAAATCAATGCACAGAAATCGGTTGCGTTCCTATACACCAACAATGAAGCGACAGAAAGAGAAATCAAGGAATCGATCCCCTTTACAGTTGCACAAAAAACCATAAAATACCTAGGAATAAATCTAACCAAAGGGTGAAAAATCTCTACACTGAAAACTATAGAGGGGCGCCTGGGTGGCGCAGTCGGTTAAGCGTCCGACTTCAGCCAGGTCACGATCTCGCGGTCTGTGAGTTCGAGCCCCGCGTCAGGCTCTGGGCTGATGGCTCAGAGCCTGGAGCCTGTTTCCAATTCTGTGTCTCCCTCTCTCTCTGCCCCTCCCCCGTTCATGCTCTGTCTCTCTCTGTCCCAAAAATAAATAAACATTGAAAAAAAAAATTAAAAAAAAAAACTATAGAAAGCTTATGAGAGAAATTGAAGAAGACACAAAGAAATGGAAAAAGATTCCATGCTCCTGGATAGGAAGAACAAATATTGTTAAAATGTCAATACTACCTGAAGTAATCTACATATTCAATACAATCCCTATCAAAATAACACCAGCATTCTTCACAGAGCTAGAACAAATAATCCTAAAATTTGTATGGAACCAGAAAAGACCCCGAATAGCCAAAGCGATCTTGAAAACCAAAGAAAACCAAAGCAGGAGGCATCACAATCCCAGACTACAAACTGTATTACAAAGCTGTAATCATCAAGACAGTATGGTACTGGCACAAGAACAGACACTCAGATCAATGGAACAGAATAGAAAACCCAGAAATGGCCCCACAAACATATGGCCAACTAATCTTTGACAAAGCAGGAAAGAATATCCAAGGGAATAAATACAGTCTCTTCAGCAAGTGGTGTTGGGAAAACTGGACAGCGACATGCAGAAAAATGATGCTGGACCACTTTCTTACACCATACACAAAAATAAACTCAAAATGGATGAACGACCTAAATGTAAGACAGGAAGCCATCAAAATCCTCGAGGAGAGAGCAGGCAAAACCTCTTTGATCTTGGCTGCAGCAACTTCTCACTCAACACGTCTCTGGAGGCAAGGGAAACAAAAGCAAAAATAACTATTGGGACCTCATCAAAATAAAAAGCTTCTGTACAGCGAAGGAAACAATCAGCAAAACTAAAAGACAACCGACAGAATCGGAGAAGATATTTGTCAACGACATATCAGATAAAGGGTTAGGATCCAAAATCTATAAAGAACTTCTCAAACTCAACACCCAAAAAACAAATAGTCCAGTGAAGAAATGGGCAAAAGACATGAAGAGACACTTCTCCAAGACATCCAGATGGCCAACCGACACATGAAAAAATGCTCAACATTACTCATCATCAGGGAAATACAAATCAAAACCACAATGAGATACCACCTCACACCAGTCGGAATGGCTAACATTAACAACTCAGGCAACAACAGATGTTGGTGAGGATGCAGAGAGAACAAAGATCTCTTTTGCATTGTTGGTGGCAATGCAAGCTGGTGCTGCCACTCTGGAAAACAGTATGGAGGTTCCTCAGAAAACTAAAAATAGAACTACCCTATGACCCAGCAGTTGCATTACTGGGCATTTATCCATGGGATATGGGTGTGCTGTTTCGAAGGGACACATGCACCCCCATGTTTATGGCAGCACTATCAACAATAGCCAAAGTATGGAAAGAGCCCAAATGTCGATTCATCGATGGATGAATGGATAAAGAAGATGTGGTATATATATATATATACAATGGAGTATTACTCGGCAATCAAAAAGAATGAAATCTTGCCATTTGCAACTACGTGGATGGAACTGGAAGGTATTATGCTAAGTGAAATTAGTCAGAGAAAGATAAAAATCATATGAATTCACTCATATGAGAACTTTAAGAGACAGAACAGATGACATAAGGGAAGGGAAACAAAAATAATATAAAAACAGGGAGGGGGACAAAACAGAAGAGACTCATAAATATGGAGAACAAACTGAGGATTATGGGAGGGGTTGTGGGAGGGGGGATGGACTAAATGGGTAACAGGCACTAAGGAATCTACTCGTGAAATCATTGTTTCACTATATGCTAATTTGGATGTAAATTTTAAAAAAGAAAAAAGAAAATTAAAAAAGAAAAGAAAGTGAAACGATTGGCATTGCATGAGCAAATGGCGCATGTTTTGTCCGTAAGTCATATATGAGTGATGTAAAATAATTCCTGAAAAAGAAAACAAAACAAAACTCACATAGATACAGAGAACAGCTTGGTGGTTGCCAGAAAGGAGGGGGTTGGGGTGGGTGAAATGAGTGAAGGGGATCAGGAGGTACAAAGTTTCAGCTGCTGAATAAATAAGTCATGGGGATGTAATATACATCATGGTGAGTAGTCAGTAATATCGTATTGCATATTTGAAAGTTGCTAAAAGAATACACTGCAAAAGTTCTCATCACAAGAAAAACATTTGTATAATTTTGTATGGTGACAGATAGTAACTAGACTTACTGTGATCATTTTGCAATGTATACAGATTTTTTTATTGAAGTATAGTTGGCACATGATATTACGATGTTACATTAGTCTCACATGTACAACATAATGATTTGACAGACAAGTTTATACATTGACCTGTGCTCACCACAAGTGTAGCTACCATCTATCACCATATAACACTATCTCGATAACCATTGACTATATTCCTTTTGTTGTACCTTTTATCCCTGTGACTTATTCATTCCTTAACTGGAAGCCTGTAGGTCCCACTCCCACACGTATACAAATATTGAATCAGTATGTTGTATACCTGAAACATAATGTTATATGTTAATTATACCTCAATAAATAATTCCTGAGAATCTCTGTGAGAATACTCTAGTTCCTTGTTATCAAGGGGAATGGATCCAAAATGTCACCTATAATGTGAAGACTATGGTACTTACCAGCAACAAATGGTAAATACTGATACTATACATTCATTCAGGAGATAATTCTAAATTCTATCATTATACTCATAAAAATGTCACATCCCCGAGGAAACCTAAGACAGGAACATTTTTGCTGTTAAATATGTACATTCATCGTTCCTATTCAGATCTGTCTAGGGATAGGGGTTGGAAATTAGTTTTTAAAGTTATTTGTTTTGGGGTGCCTTGGTGAGTCGGTCGGTTAAGTCTCTAGCTTTGGCTCGGGTCGTGATCTCATGGTCCGTGGATTTGAGCCCTGCATCGGGCTCCCTGGTGTCAGCACAGAGCCCACTTCAGATCCTTTCTCTCTCTCTCTCTCTCTCTCTCTCTCTCTCTCTGCTACTCTCCCACTTGCACATGCTCTCTCAAAAATAAACATTAAAAAATAATTTTGTTTTTAACTATTGTAATTTTTAAGTAAAGGTATTTTCATGGTTAGATGTATAAATGGTAACAAAGAATATCAAGTAAAAGGAAGCCTGCCCCCTGCTCCTGTCCCACAAGCATCCACTTTCCAGTCCAGAGACAACCATCATTATTACCAGGTTCTCCTGTTACCTTCCAGAAATACAACCCCAATAAGCAAACATTTTCCCAAATATGTACTTTTGGGCAACCGTGAGATAATTCAGAAAGCTGCCCCAATGACTGAATCCAGCTTGTAAGTTTTCCTGTTCTCCCCAGCGGCCTGGGGGGACTTCCAGTTTCAGTCATCTCACCCTATGGCATCATGTCCCACTGGGAGGACTTCTACAGGTACATTGAAACTCCAACACATAGCCTCCCCAAATATGACTTAGCAAATTATGTATTGGACACCAACCATGTTTCAAACACTTTATTTTTTTTTTTGTTTATTTATTAATTTTGAGAGACAGAGAGAGCAATTGGGGGAGGGGGCATAGAGAGAGGGAGAGAGAGAATCTGAAGCAGGCTCCCCACTGTCAGCAAGGAGTCCAATGTAGGGCTCGAACTCATACCCGTGAGATCACAACCTGAGTGGAAACCAGAAGTTGGATGCTTAACTGACTGAGCCACTCAGGTGCCCCATTTCAAATGCTTTAAAACCCATTATCTCATTTAAATATACCATAAAAGAATACCACGATATAAGGAAATAAAGAGGTTAAGAGATTTGTCCATGACCAACAAGTGGGGGTGGAGGAATTTTTTTTCTAAAATTTTATCTTTTAAGTAATCTCTACACCCAACATGGGGCTTGAACTCACAACTTCGAGATCAAGAATCACACGCTCCGTGACTGAGCCAGCCAGGTGCCCCACGATGGAGGAATTCTTACCGTCATCTTTTATCAGAGGTTTTGTTGATTTAACAATTTCCCAATGTAGCCTCCATTTTAGATTGCACTATGACAAATTAAAATGACTTTCTGATCAGTAAAACTTTAGTTTTACTTTCAGTGCCTTAAGTTATTAAAAGTTTCAAGAAAATCCATCCATCTTGATTCTCTGGATGAGGTAAAGGCTACTAGAAAGTCAATTAAGTTTTAATTATGAAGTATATCCTGGCTTAATATCGTTAATATTAGGTTGGTAAATTATTAATTTGCCTGATTCTAATTCTCTGTAGCAGAAGAAGGAAAATGCTAACCTAAACTCCACTAAGTGCTACCTCATAAAATGATAAATTTCAACATTGCAAAAGTAAATGGGAAGGATGGCACCAATGTAAAATTGCAGTCCTGGTGCCCTCTAGTGGACATGGTTGGTTTCAGGAATCACTTGCTAAACTCTAGCGAAACCTGCCAAAGAGGAATGAGGCATTTCCTCTCACTATGCTTTGTCCTCTCCCCTTTCTCCTCCTTTATTCTCTGGTCTTGTCCAGGTTCCCAAAATATACTGATGATATCACTCAGTGTCAAAACTAATAAAACTTCACTTACAGAAACAGGTGTTTGTTTACAAAAATAGCCACACCTTTTCATTTACATCCCACGTTTGGCAGCCAGAGACTGTATGATCCCGAACACACGAAAAGGCTGTCTGCTACTGGACAGAAAAAGTTTGCTGATCTCTGGTCTGTAAGCGTTATCACTAGCTCTGAAAAACGCTTGGTGAGGAAGGGCTGGTCCCTGGTCGAAAATGTCTGGGAAACCCCCATGAATGCACATGAGCAGTAAAGAAACCTCTAATTTTAATTCCCTCATTCCCTAATTTGTTCAGTCAGGGAACTCTTTTTTCATCTAATACCTATTTACATCCTATTCAGTGAAAAACATCTTGAGAAATACTATTTTATAATACTGTGCTTAAAGCATTAAGTCTTATTACAGTTCTTATCAGTCTAAGAGGAAATATTCCATCTTGGTGCATCTGTACTCATTTCTTAAGTTATAATTAAATGTTATATTGAGTGTAATTTACTTTAAAATAGTTCACCAACGGGGCGCCTGGGTAGCTCAGTCGGTTAAGTGTCCGACTTCCATGATCTCCCGGTCCGTGGGTTCAAGCCCCGCATCGGGCTCTGTGCTGACAGCTCGGAACCTGGAGCCTGCTTCAGATTCTGTGTCTCCCTCTCTCTCTGCCCCTCCCCTGCTCATGCTCTGTCTCTCTCTGTCTCAAAAATAAATAAAAACATTTAAAAAATTAAAAAAAAAATAGTTCACCAACACAGGGGGATATATAAATTAAGTTCGTTTTAACCACCTAGGAGTAGTTAAAAAACACTTGAAGTACCTAACCCAGGAATGGTTATTTAGCCATTGAAAATATCTCCTCAGTCCATAATCCAAAAATGTCTACCAAAACCTTTCAAATATCAGTTATCTCACTTAGCACTAGTTGAGTTTAATCAACGTAAGGTGATTGATGTAAGTGGTGTTCAAGATATGCATATTGGCCAGAGATATTCCACAAGGTCCTCCATGCTTACATGAAGGCAGTTTAAGGAACTAGATAGGCCAGTAGCCTATACCCCTGGGAGGGCTAAAATTCAGTCCTGGTTCTGACCACTAAGTATCAAGAAATTCTGTCACTTGATTCCAATCTGAAGATTAGCTGAATCTTTGCCACTCACCATCACATCTGAATTGAGTAAACATTTTAATTTTTTTTTTCTTAACATTTATTAACTTTTGAGAGACTAGGCGTTGAGTGGGGGAGGGGCAGAGAGCAAGGGAGACACAGAATCTGCAGGCTCCAGCTCTGAGCTGTCAGCACAGAGCCCAACGTGGGGCTCGAACTTACTGACCAAAGAGATCATGACCTGAGCTGAAGTCAGATGCCCAACCGACTGAGCCACCCAGGTACCCCAAGAATTGAGTAAACATTGCTGCCAAAATGCAGGGAGCTAGAACTTCTCCAGCATCTAGGAAGGAGTCTTTATGGCTGCTTTGTGAATTGCAGTACTTACGTGTAGCAGAATTCACTGTAACATGTCAACCAGCAAATAACCTGAGAGGAAGGAAAGCTGAGGCTGATAAGAACACACATCCCAGTGAGCCTGCAACAGACCCAGTTTATGCCTGTCTGTCCCACTGAAATTAACAGCGCCCCCTTTCACTCTCAAAATACCTCATTTGCAGTGAAAACCCATGTGGCCATCTTATTTATAGCTCTCATCTACCTATGCCTAGTATTTGTGAATGGCAAAACTGACAATGTCAAAAGCTACTAAGAGTTAATAGTTATGGATGATCAATGGCCAAGAAATAGTAAAGTTGACAGGCAAGCTGGGATTGAACATCAACCACAGCCTAATTGTTTACTTTAACTAATTGAGCATAAGAGCTATTGTAAACTGAATTTTTATTTCAATATCCTTAAGTAGAAAACTAATCTTTGAACAATTTGCCATATTTTAGGGGCTTATGGTTAAGACAACTGGCCTAGCCACCTAGAACTTTTAAAGAATAATATTTCTATGATGTGACTAAAAATTAGATAGAAACAAACTTGATAAAAAAACAGTGCTTTGCAGGCTCCCTAAGGCAATGTTTCCTAAAGTGTGGTGGACAGGCCCCCTCATTAGCTTCAGGACTTGTTAAAAACCACAAGATTAAAAAAAATTTTTTTAATGTTTATTTTTGAGAGAGAGAGAGAGAGAACAGGGGAGGGGCAGAGAGAGAGAGGGAGACACAGAATCTGAAGCAGGCTCCAGGCTCTGAGCTGTCAGCCAGAGCCCAATGTGGGGTTCAAACTCATAAACTGTGAGATCATGACCTGAGCAGATGCTTAACTGAGCCACCCACGTGCCCCAAACCACAAGATTTAAAAACAATAAACAAACAAACCTCAACAACAAAAACAAGATTCCACACTCAAACCAAACCAACAAAATTGGTCTAGGCAGGTAGACCATCGATTTCTAGGGAAGTAGTGTATGGAATTCCACTTTTAGTAGTGACCAATGATTATGCCCATACAGTTTGAGAACTGTTGCCCTATTGAGTCCTAACGTCTGGAATATTCCATAAGACACCTTAGCTCTTGGCTAACTACAATATAGAACTTCTTTATGTCTATGCCCATACCCTGAGGTCTGCTGGTAAATGTTTATCAACTTACGGGAAAAAAGTTTCTAAGCAGATATCAAGTCTTTGCAGCACAATTTACAAATAATAAAATATGTAATATTCTGTATTATAAATTCTATATAGCTCACTGATCCTCACAGAAGGTTTTTGTTGAGTTTTGCCAAACTCTTACACAACCAACTTATGTTGCAATCAACAAATTAAAGTAATTCCATATGAGTGTTGGTTGATATTTTTGTTTACGTTGAGGAAGAGGAAAGTGAGAAGACATGCCATGCCGGGTCCTCACCTGATGCTGTTCATCAATGACATGAGCAACTTCTTTGCTGATCTGGATAATAGTTTTCAGATTCTGGAGGGATATTTCCTCAAATATTTGTGCTATCATAATGTAACAGCTACCTGAATGCAACACTTTTAACCTACATTATTATATTCCCCATTGTTCTCTGAGAACTAAACAGCAAACATCAATACATCAAGTCCTAATGTGTAGCATCTGATGCCCCTGGGGTAAATATTCCCACTATGGATAATTTCAAACTTCACCAGAGCAAGACGGCATTGAATGCAGAGTCAGGAACAGATGAGCAGTAGCCTAAGACCCAGAAGTGCTTTGTTTTGTTTTGTTTTGTTTTGTTTTGAGAGAGGGAGCATGTGCTCGACTGGAGAGGGGTAGGAGAGAGAGAATCTCAAGCAGGCTTCACATTCTGCTCGGAACCCAACATGTGGCTTGATCCTACAACCCTGGGATCTTGACCTGAGCCTAAATGAAGAGCCAGGTGCTCGACTGACTAAGCCACCCAGGCGCCCCCCTGCAACCCTAACAGAAATTGCTCTGTGGCCAGGTTTTGAATCTTCAAAGTTCTTGAATCTGGAAAATGAGGTATTTTGATCTCTCCTCAATTTTGTGCAGTTCCCCCTAGAAGGTTGCTGGGATACATACTAGAATAAACTGTGGCAACTGCCGAAAGCACAGGGGCTGAGGTTCCACCTGCTTCAGACTTGGCTGAGCCTGGCTCCCTCTGGCCCACACCACAGCCCGTCCTCCTTCAATTACAGAGGCCAGCCTTGGAAAGAGCTCTTCCTCTTCCTTTACTGCGTGTATCAGGGTTTTGTGGTAAAATTCTGGGAGTTGCCGGTCCCAGTCAAATGAGCCTCTCCTCTGGTTAGTAAGTTATTTTGAAACCAGACTTTCTAATCAACAGATAATAGCCTTGAAATAATCCTCCTGGAATGTTTGCTGAACTAACACATACCATTCAAATGCAAAAAATGAACTGGGGAGGGGGGTGCCTTTCACAAAAGCATCTAATTCTCAGATGTGTCCCTTCCTCCCACCAAGTACAGCATAATTAATTCAACAGCTAAGGAAGTGCAAACTGTTGGTTAGTAAAGCTGACTTCTATCACAGCTTAAAGATCAAAACAGAAACCTGGGGAGGAGGGGGGAAACACAGGACATGCAAACTCTTCTGAGGCCCCAAACTACAGCCCAATAACCCTGGAAACAAGCAATGGGATATTATCAAACAGCGCTGGCCCTAGCAAAAGCATGAGATGGATCAAGTTTCTCTTTGGCTCCTCCAATCCCCGCCCCCACCCCTGCACCTCCCACCAGCACTCCTCACCTTCCTTCTAGGCACTGTTCCTGTGTCCCATGCCACCAGGAGCCGAGACCTGCTCTTACAAGCAGCCTGACGAATCTTATCGATTTGGTTATTACGGCACTCACAGGTTATTTGCATTTTAATGGAGTCTTCTGGAAATCAGGCCTAAGGGCGTGAAACTTAATTAAAAAATTTCTGTTGAGATTGTAAGTTCTTTGAGCTGCACAAGCCTCATAATACTCAATACTCTCCTAAGTAGCCAACTGATAAGGTTATTCCCGTTTCCTTAGCTGCCTGATGAATGGACCCTGTTTCTTGCTGCTCCTAAGAGACCCCACTGCAAAGCCTATCAGAGCTCCATCTGCCAGATCTCCTGTTGAGTACTTAAAAAAAATTTTTTTAACGTTTATTTTTGAGAGAGACAGTGCGTGAGCAGGGGAGGGGCAGAGAAAGAGGGAGATACAGAACCTCAAGCAGGCTCCAGGCTGTCTGCACAGAGCCTGACGCGTGGCTCAAACGCAAGGACTGTGAGATCACGACCTGAGCCGAAGTCGGACACTTAACCGCCTGAGCCACCCAGGTGCCCCTCTTGCTGAGTACTTTTGCAGTGAGGGTAGACATTGTTTGAGAGTGACTTCAGCTGGCCCTTAACCCCTGTGTTCTCTTGGCTCCTTTCCACAGTTCCTTCTGGATTCCTGTCTTCCCCACCTCCACTCTCTACAAAGGCTTGTAGTAGATGCTTGAGACAGTTTGCTGCAATTCAGTGCTAGATTCTCCATGTACAGATAATTTCAAATTAGCAGTATTCTCTGTCTAGTTATGCTAAAGGTAGGAGTTGGGTGCGGCTTCACTTGCTCTGCTTGATTTGTATACTTAATTGCAGAATGAAGGGAAAGGTGAAGATTTAGGTAGACATCATTATCCTAGGGCCACCTGGAAATAAACTCTCTGGTTTTGTCTTAAAATAGGCTTCATTTCCATTCTTGAAAGTATTCTTGCTGAGTTTAAATTCTGGCTTAGCAGTTAGTTTCTTTCAGCCCTTTGAAGATACCCCCCCCTTTTTCTGATTTCCATTATTTTTATTCCGAGGTATGCTATCAGTTATGCTACCAATTGTCTTCTGTATTCAAGATTGTATTCCCCTTTTCTTTAATTCCCAGCATTTTCACTACATGGCATCCAGATATAGGCTTCTTTATATTTCTGTTGTTTGGGATTTACTAAACCACTTGAATCTGTAATTTGGTGTTCATCTTGGAAAATTCTCAGAGATTCTCTTCAAATACCACTTCTGCCCTAACCTCTCTCTCCTCCTTCTGGGACTCCAGATAAACATAAAATTTTCTCACTGAACCCAGTAGGTCCCTTAGTTTCTTGTGCTTATTTTCCAAATACTGTCTCCTTGCTTCAGAAGTTCCGATGATTTCTCCTGACCTGTATTTGTTTCAAAATACGTCAAACATAAGGCTCTGTGCATCGGCTGCTTCTTCCTAAGTAGATAAACACTCCCAAGGCAAAGTAGCCTCAAATGTTGATCTCTCCCCTCTAGACTTTCTTCTAGATTTTGGTCCACTAATAACTGACTATACTGTTAACACTTTGTTTTTTGTAAGAGGTTTTCTTCTCTTTTGTCTAGAGTCTACTTTTCTTCAGCAGGAAGGCTAATCACCTCGTCTACCATACCCAGCATCAGAGTCTGCAATGTGGTTATTTTCAATAGTTCAGTAGGCATGATCTTCCTTTCTCCCAGGATATTAAAGAATTCTCCAAATTTGTAACTGGGTGTCAGACATGACATATTTACAGACAAAATTTGTTTGCTCATGTAAACATGGCCACCAAGGACTACTGGAACAAAGCCTTGTACTTCATGTTTGGAAACAAGGCTTTCTCAGGAAACTAGTTTGTCCTGCTATAATTAATATGGTTAGCATTCATTTTAAATAAAAACTATATGATGTCCTCAGAATTAAAAAAAGGCATCTAATAAATCTATACAGTGAATAGCATGTCTTTATTCTATTTACATTTGTTATAAATATAATACATTTTTGAAAAGCTTATTTTTAATTAACTTGAGATTCATATTTTAAACAGATCAACTCAAATGTTAAAGTTACATAATAAAGAATATGATAATTTAAATGACAAAAAATCTCATATTGTGAAATAGTGCACCCTATACTGAGATGAATGAGGAAAAAAAAGTCAAACTCCTTTCAAAACTATATTCAAAGCATCAGAAAAATTTTTTTTCTTTTTACAAAGTTATGTATAAGCCATAGGAACCACCAGATACTGAAGTATGAAGACTCTATAACCAAAGTTCAAAATGTATTTTAGAGAATTGTGTGAAGCAACACAGGAAAATCCGTATTTAACACTCTATAGAACTTCACAGTAAAGCTGGAATTTATAGACTAATGGCTTAACAGGAGTATCACCAACAAGGCCTTTCCTTCCTCAAAATCATCTGGTAATATTCATATACCATCAATATGTTGTAACAGCAGACTTAGACACTGGTTTTTAAGACAGGGCTTAATAAGGTGCGTGGCTATGTTGAAATTCTGTATTATGAGCATGTAAATTATTACCAGGGTTTAAAGAAATACAAAAAAAGAATATGAGTATTCTCAGTCCAACGTGCTTTGCATCACCAACAGATTGACAAGTCGAAAGTATTTTGCAGTGACCCAACACCAACCTCCATAACAAGTTAGGTATAACAAATACTGCTGTTAAAACCCATTCAGTAAAATAAAACTGATTCTTGTGGATTTCAGTACAAATTTGCAAGTCATCACACATTATTGATGATGATCAGGGCAGGCATGGAGTTCTGCTGACTCGTTTCAAACACTGTAACTTGGTCCGATAACTTGGCAAATACCCTAGGTGTTCCAAGGTTATAAACACCTGTATGGACAAAGCATGCCTTCAGCTGCAAACTGTGAATCTCCTGGCTTTTAAGCTGAAGTTTATATTGTGTTTGTCCAAGCCATGTAAATGATCCATGGATTTCCAATGCTTCTGGACTATGTGGGAGAAGGAAAATGGTAAGTTGAAGGGTTTTATAAAAATTTTCCCCAAGTCTCAGTAACACATCCCTTTCATCTAGCAATTCTACTTCTAGAAACTTTTTCATGAAGCCAACTGTTTCTTAATAACAACAATGAAAACAGCTAGTATTACTATTGCTCTAATAGTCAACATTTATTAATAGTTACTATGTTGTAGGCACAAGCATTATTGCATTTAATGCTCACAACAGCAGGTAGGAAATAATGGAACCTGATTTCAAACCTCAGCTTTTAACCAATTGGTTATCTGTACCTAAAAAAAAAAAAATCATATACAGGAATGCTTATAATACTGAAACCATTTATAATGCTGAAAAATGGAACCCAGTATCTACCAATAAGGCATTAATTTATGACACACATAATCATACATAGGACATGTCTGGATTCCATACAGCTGCCCCAGATCCTATTTGGAGTGTTTATACAGTAGTAATCCATTCACGTTTCATATTACTTTTCCAAAAATCCAAAAATTTCTGAATTCCAAAAAGCATCTAGCCTTGAGGTATCAGATATGGAAGTATGTACCTGTGTTTTTGGGTAAGTATTATTTTACAATCATACACGCACAAAAAAAAAAAAAAACCTTAAAAACACTTCTATCACAAACTTGCTGATATTCAATTTTAGAGTTTTTTATCACCAACAAACTTTTCTGAAAAATTCTGTCTCCAATCAAAACAATTCGCTGCTTTTGGAAACTGCTTGTTATTTTATCACTATTGTAATACTGAGACAACCCTCTGTAAGTCTTCTGTAACATTTCTGTAAAACCAAACACCCAGGGCACGCCTGAATAAACTTTCTCCATCCACATTAGGTAATTATATCCATAATTAAATTGTTCTCAAATCAATCTTAAGCCACAAAACAATCTTGCACTAAATACATCTTTACCTTGTTGTTTTATGCCGAAGATCAACTATTACATCAACATCAGCCTTAGAACAATTGGAAAGTAAAAGGGTGACTGGTACTAAACAAAGGCTGTGGAAGAAAAATGAAAAAGGTTAAGCTGTATATTTTCTTTTTTAAATCAGCTATCTTGAAAATAACACTTAAGAATACCTAACAATCTCCTTAAAACTAATTAGATTCAAGTAGGGGAAAAAACTGAGTTCCAAAATCACTCCAGACAAATTATTTGTGTATATGAGAAAAACCTGTTACTACAATACTTGCATACTAAATCCCAGAATATATACATCCACAAAACCATCTTATTTCCATTTATTATAGCTACTACTAAAAAAAAAAAAAAACAAAAAAAAACAAAACCAAAAAAAAACACCCAAGTGTTTCTAAGTGGTTATTTCTCAAAATGAAAAACAAAGTAAAACTCAGATCAATGAAGAAAAAAATAAATCATGAAAATGCCAACAACTAATCCTGTTCTCTTTATGTTTCTTGAAATTTACTTTATTTTGGGAACTTGGACTAGATTGACCTTTGCTTTTCTACCAAATTTGCATAAAAGCCATTGTGTTACAGAGAATATGAAAGTTCTTTCTATAGAACAAATTATGAGGAAAGCCTTTTTAAGTGGACACATTTTCTCAGGTAACCTAGTTTCTCCTATCACTTTAGAATTAATAAATTACTAAAGCATTACTAAGCACAGAAAGGACAGGCAGTGACAGAAGAGGATATATGAATAGACTGGTGTATGTTCAAATCAAGAATATAATAAATGGACATAACCTGGGCACAAATGAAGCCTGCTTACATACCAGTATTAATATTTTATTCTGTAAACACAAAGAATAAAGAGATAGTAAAAACTAGGTGTGCCTGGGTGGCTCAGTTGGTTAAGTGTCCAACTCTTTTTTTTAACGTTTATTTATTTTTTAGAGAGACAAATGCAGAATGCAAGTGGGCTGGGGTTGGGGCAGAGAGAGAGGGAGGCACAGAATCCGAAGCAGGCTCCAGGCTCCGAGCTGTCAGCACAGAACCTGATGCGGGGCTCGAACTCATGAGCTGTGAGATCATGACCTGAGTTGAAGTCAGACGCTCAACCGACTGAGCCACCCAGGCGCCCCAAGTGTCCAACTCTTGAGTTCGGCTCAGGTCATGATCTCATGGTCTCTCTCATGCAGAGCCTGCTTCGAATTCTCTCTCTCCTCTCTCTCTCTGCCCCTCTCCCTGCTCCCTTTCTCTCAAAATTAATTAAAAAAAAAAAAAAAAAAAAAACACTTTATACTAATAGTCTTTGAAAAATGCTAATCTGATGAGGCACAAACAGTCCCTAGAGACCAAACTGCTGACAACTATCCCCCCACCACCAAATTTAGCATTAATAAAAGCATACTACAGTTTGACTAAGGTTCAAATATCTACTCAATAATTCTGTACCTCAGTTTTCTCAACTGCAAACTAGGAACAATAATTGTACCTACCTCTTGGGTTTGTTATGATTAGGTGAGATCAAATATGCTAAGTGCTGAGAATAATGCTCAAAAGCTCCATAAACAATGTCTAATGTGACTTCTTATTTTGAAAACTATGGCAGCTAAACCCAGTGTTTCACCTCTGTTATCTCTGGTCAAATATTCTTCCTCATATTCTTGTTCCTGTATGATCCGTGTGATACTGACATAACCAAACCTCCTGCTGTCGCATTCCCTCCCACATTTCTATGTTACATTAAGAACACTCCCCTAGACCCTTAATCTCTATGTTTCTATATCTTGCTTTAACTGAAATTTGGCTGAATACACAGCTTCCTCTACAGTCCTCTCAACATTAGATGCTGTGTTTCTTCCAACTGCTTCCATATCTCAGGTCAGAATGTATCGTTAATGTAGTTCTCAATGCCACTTCTTGATGATTTCTTCCTCCTACCCCTTCTGTCAAAACATCCATTTTTTGGTCATATTACTCCATGGTTTTTAATCTTTTTTTATGTCCTCATACTAAAATACTAAAACCAAAAATAGTAACTCAGTACAGCAGATTCTTTGGGGGAGGGAGAAAGGATGAGTATTTTGAAATATCTGAGGTAAAGATGAGGGAACCATCTGCTTGACCTCCCACCTCCCATTCATCTTACATGTCTGGGAAGCAGAGGCATACCACCTACGTGAGAGACACTGCTCGAAGGCTTCTCTTCCAGATCATATATTGGCTTCAGTTAAAAGCTTCAGCAGGAATTTGTTTTCTTCTTTTCAATCCTGACAACTTTACTAAGTAGATAACTCATTCAACACCTTCCCAAATTCATACCACCTCCATAACCATCAGTACTATTCAAAACTCATCCATCTACCTTCCTTAACCATACTGTATTTTTTTTTTTTAGTCACCTAAAATAGCTACCTCTGAAATAATACTGTCACTCCACTCTCTGACAACCATCTCCCATTTCTCCAGCTCTCTCACTCAAGTACACTTCTATTCTTAGTTTTGTAAGGATGACCAACCACTCTGGCCCTCTACATCAGTGCTTCTCCAGTGCTTCTCCATCTTGGTGGCTGCGGTGTAACTATAATCACTGTTTAGCCATTATTTACTCCCCTCACTTCATTATTTACTCCCCTAGCCATTATTTACTTCCCACTGTGGGACTAGGAGTCATTCTTGTTGATGTGAAGGTGAGGCTAATTGGCCAATGGAATATTAATGTCTTTGACGCAAACAAAAGCCTTAAATGTGCTATCTCAGTATAACTCACCTTTGTACTCCAGAGATATGCCATAAGAAGAACATATCCAAGTAGCTGCTGCCCATTGCACTGAGCCCAAAATATATGTGGTGCAGACATGAACCCAACCAACCACAGCTTGAAGGTGAGCTGCAGCCAAACGGTAAGCTGATCTGCGGATCCATGAGTATAAGAATGCCTTATAAGCAACTAAATTCTGGAGTGGTTTGTTGTGAAGCATTTCTGTGGCAACAGTGATGGATACAGGTACATGCTGGTATCATCTGAGGACATTTAAATTATACAGATGCCTGGGTCCTACTCCCAGAGATTCTGATTTAACTGGCACTGGAATCTTTAAAAATTCCCCAGGTAATTCTAATGGGCAGCAAGGGCTGGAAAAAACTGCCACATTTCATCCTTATCTAGCCTGCCTTGTTTTCACATACTTTGTGTACAGTTTTAATTCTGTGATGTTTTATTTTTAACCCACCACTCTACTCTAGTTTGATCAAACCTGCCCTGCTTCACATAATTCCATGCTAGATTCCCAGATTCTATGATGCTTTTTAACTCCAATTGAATCATGTGGATAATTCCTAAATATCCTTACCTCTAAAGCACAGCCAAGGTTTTAACTGCTACGGTTAAAAAGAAACACCATGGAATCTAAGATATGAAGCAGGATAGGTCTGAAAAAGTAGAACAATGGGTTACAATGAAACATCGGGGCGGGGGGGGGGGGGGCCTGGATGGCTCAGTCATTAAGTGTCTGACTCTTGGTTTTGACTCAGGTCATGATCTCACAGTTCATGAGTTCAGGCCCTGCATCAGGCTTTGCACTGACAGCGTGGAGCCTGCTTGGGATTCTCTCCCTCTCTCCCTCTCCCTTTTTGTCCCTTCTCCTCTCTCTCAAAAATAAGTAAATAAACATTAAAAAAAAAAAAAAAAGAAACATCAGGGAATCCAAATTTCCCATGAAAGTACATGAAGTCATGACAGATTGATAGGGATAAAACATACCATCTTCCCCCTCAACTACAGCTGCATATTAGAGCAACATTAAGACCTGGACAAAAAGAATTTTATAAATAATTTAAATGGTTAAAATTTTTAAAAATCTGACAACAGTGGTGGTAAAGATATGAAGCAAAGGGAACTGCTGGTGAGTTGTACAAGATGGTCAAACTATTTGGAAAAATTCCTAGATAAGTATGCAAAAATAAGGGGGGCTGGGCAAGTTCACATAAACCGAGAGATTATACACAAGATTATTCACAGCAGAATTCAAAATAGCTCAAATATGAAAATAATCCCAAAGTCCATCAAGAGAGTAAATTATTCCAGTGTGTTCAAACATATTCATATGGCAATGAAAATGCTATAGCTTCATGCAGTGGCTGACAATTACTAACATAATATTAAATGAAAGCAGCTGGACATAAAAAGAAGATACTCTGTATAATTCCATTTATATAATAAAGTTCAAAAAATGCCCCATGAAAATCAAAATTAGAGATGCATATAAACTTAGTTGGGAAAATTATAAAAAGAAGCAAAGAAATGACTACCAATATGGGGGGGGGCAGGGTAGTGACTGTGAGGGAGTACCAGTGGGCTTCTGAGATGCTAGCAATATTTTATTTCTTGAATACAGGTAGTTTGGTTATTTGGGTGTTAATTTTGTGGGGGGCAGGGAGGAAATGACTGTAGTCACTCATTGTCAGATCCAGTAAGTAACCTTTTCATCCTTTTACTATTTGACATTTTTGCAGCATTTTAAACAGTTAACCCATTTCTCTCTCACTGAACTTTTGAGATATCACTTTCTCATTGATCTTTTCTTCCTAATTACTTCTCAACCAGTCTTTTTCACGGATTTCTTTTTCCTTAGCTTTTCTCTCAGATGTCATTGTTCTGCAGGTCACTGTTCTTTTTGTTCTATCCCACCTCATCCCCACCCCTACCCAGGGTGACTTCACCAAAATTCATACCTTCAATTTTCACTTATAGACTGATTCTAATAGACTTCTCTCCATGTTTTTATACCTGCAAACCAGCAACTTTTTGAAGTGTCATCTGATTTAGGACTTTTTATTTACAGAACCTTAAGTTTATATAATCAACCTACTTACCAAAATTGCAAATACAGATGCCCCTTGAACAATACAGGGGTTAGGGGTACCAACCCCCACACGATTGGAAATCATATACACCTTCTGACTACCTTAACACTTAACTACTAATAGCCTACCGTTGACCCAAAGCTTTACCAATAACATTTAAACTGTCGATTAATGCATATTTTGTATGGTATATGAATGATATACTATATTCTTATAATAAAAGAAACTGAAGAAAAGAAAATATTAAGAAAACCCTTAAGAGAAAACACATTTACAATAAAAAAGATCATGTATAAGTAGACCCACACAGTTTGAACTTCATTGTTCAACTGAACTGAACATCATTCCCCAAGAAGTTTGGCACTTAGTAAATCTTAAGTAAATGATGCTATTAAAACTTGAACTGTTTGATGAGTCTATACTATAGTCATTTCTTACAATTAATTTGTGTCCAACACAAAAACAACATATTTTTTCCTTGTTTTTGACTTAGTGATAAACTTGCCCACCAGAAACTTTTGGCAATTGAGGTGTCTAAGGCAAATAGCCATCTCTAACCACAGGTGCAACATACAGTAATCAGAGTAAAGGGTAAAATATTTAAGAGCACTTTACAGATACTCAATATTATTCTAAATTTCTTCATCAATATTTGGGTTAATGCTATCGTTTAAATAAATAAGAATCTCTGCGTGGGTGTGCACACGTAGAAAAATTTTAACAAAAATAAGCCTCAGACCTTTTTTGATGAAATGGATGATTAAATGATTCTGGATAGTGAAGACTCGTTTTAATGAGATTAGAAAGCTGCTCTACTGACGGTCTTAAAGGAACTGTAGTGTTTTCTGGCCTGAAAAATTTTAATAGTTCCATTTCTGGTGGTTCCTGAGAAAAGAAAAAAATATACATATGACAATAAAAACACTGTCTTGTTAAAATATAGCATAAACAAAAGTAGTTAAAAACAGCTGAGATAAGGGAAAGCATGAACAATACTTTCTGCTGTTATTTAAACCAATAGAATCATCTGCGATATAATCTAGGATAAAGAATTTAGACTCAGGGGCGCCTGGGTGGCTCAGTCAGTTAAGTGTGTGATTCTTGATCTCAGCTCAGGTCATGATCTCGCAGTTTGTGAGTTGGAGCCCCATGTCAGGCTCTGCATGGACAGTGTGGAGCCTGCCTGGGATTCTGTCTCTCCCTCTCTCTGCCCCTCCCCTGCTCATGCTCTCTCCCTTTCTCTCTCAAAATAAATAAATAAACTTAAAAAAAAAAAAAGAATCTAGGATCAGAATCATTTATTCATTCTTTATTTATTATATGCTGGAGTTAGACTTGAATTCCAACAATTTCACATATTAGCTCTGTGATCTTGGATAAGGCATTTAATATCTTAAGACTTAATTTCCTCATTTATAAAAAAGTCTCATAATAATTTCAAAATCTGTTGTGGGTCTCATCTAGTAAAATTCCTTATTACTTAGTACTTAAGCTACAGACATTCAATTGTATAGCATCTGTTTTAATAAAGAACTAAAGTTGCCTTAAAATTTCATTTTGAAAATAGACTGCTGTGTTTTATAGATTGTAATCCTTCATCTCTATTAACTGAAGGTTAACATACATGTAAAAGTCTCAATATAGCCAATGTCAGGCATACTGTAAACATTTCAATATCATTATCATCTAAATGAAAAGAGAGAGTATTGTTCCCTTTCTAGTGGTATTTTTTTCTTAACCATTTTTTTTCTCCATTTCCCTTTACCATCCAGGAAAATTTTGATTTTTAATTTCTTGCTAGCCTAGCTGGACATTGATCTACACCAGGGATTGGCAAACTACAGCCCATGGACCAAATTCAGCCTGCCTCCTGGGTTTTTTTTTTGTTGTTGTTTGTTTTTTGGAAAGAAAGTTTTATTGACCCATAGCCATATCCATTTGTTTACATCCTGTCATATGGTTGCTTCTGGACTTCACCAACAGAGATGAGTAATTAAGACAAAGACCTTCTGGCCAGTAAAGCCTAAAATATTACCTACCATCTGCTTATTCTTGGAAAAAGTTTGCTGATCCCTGATCTATATAGCTGTAAAAGCAAGACCTAAATTTGCTTTTGATTTATAAGTCAGAGAAAAGTGACTAGAGGTTTACTCTGGAAGAAAGAAGAGAACGGAAGCAGAATTTCTGGGGTGCTGGTTATGTTCTATTTCTTTATCTGGGTCCTGGTTATACTGGAGTATTCTTCAATTTGTGAAATTCAATGAGCTATTCAACTGTTCTGTATTTATCTTACACTTCAATTGAAAGTTAAAAAAAATGTATTTTTTAATATATTCCAATCATCAAAAAATAAGCTATTATTTGAGACTTCTAAGTTATACTAAATAAATTTCTATATGCCACTTATTAGGAGGAAAATACATGAACAACAGCCATGAAAAGGATACCAAAGGCCCAAGCTAATTTACTAACAGAACATTTAAAAGGTTTCCCCCCTCCCAGCTTTAGAGTAGCAAAAAGTATTTTCACAATCAGCACTAAATATTTGTGCAGCAGTTTGATAATAAGGATCTGATTCTACCTTATGACATTTCTACCACAAGACAGACAAGGTGTAAAGAATAATTATCCTGGTTTTACAAGTGAGTAGTAAGCTAAAGTTCATTAAGTTATGCAAGTAATTTATACTAGATCATCAATCTGAAAGTTTTTGGGCTCCAAATCTATTATTCACAGTATGATGAAACCGCTTTATGTCCCAAGCTCAGTTAACCATATAAAGAGAATATAAAATATTTCAAAAGTGAAATACAGAGAAATAAAAAGGATATGCTATTCATGGTACAGAAAATGAAAATATCACTTTTTTTGTAAATGTTTATTTATTTTTGAGAGAGAGAGAGAGAGAGAGAGAGCAGGGGAGGGGCAGAAAGAGAGGGGGACAGAGGATCTGAAATGGGCTCTGCATTAACAGCACAGAGTCTGATGTGGGGCTCAAACTCAGGAACTGAGAGATCATGACCTAAGACAAAGTCTGATGTTTAACTGACTGAACCACCCAGGGGCCCCAAGAATACAAATATATTTTATATAAATCACTTCTGGGGTACCTGGGTAGCTCAGTCAGTTGAGCATCTGACTTCAGCTCAGGTCATGATCTCACGGTCTGTGAGTTCAAGCCCCGCATCGGGCTCTGTGCTGACAGCTCAGAGCCTGGAGCCTGCTTTAGATTTGTGTCTCCCTCTCTCTCTGCCCCTCCCCCACTCATGTGCGCGCGCGCGCTCTCTCTCTCTGTCAAAAATAAACAAACATTAAAAAAAAAATTTTTTAATCACTTCTTCCTTTTCTAAATACTTATTCTGCCTATGTTTGAGATATTCTAGATTATCAAAAGTTTGTAACACAGACAACCAAAACTTAGGACTTCAAAGGGGAAAAAACAATTTTCTTATATTAAGAAATAGATCCAGGGTTAAATTTGATATCTTCATTAAACCTAATGGAATATTACCATTAGTAATCATCAAAGTAAAAACTGATTCAAGTTGTAGAACAACCAGTGGATGCTAAAACTAGTGGAACTAGGTTTAACAAGAAATCAGACATTTACATAGGCCCAAATTATTTCTCCACAAATTACTTATTAGAAACAACAGTAACTTTACTGTAGAGAAATAAGGTGGACCTTATCAGTGTGACCCATCACTGATAATGAAACAAATTAATATCAAGAGCTTTCTGATGTAATTCACTGGCAGGGACATAACATCACTTCTGTAGTATCCCTGCCAAAAATGTATAACCTTAATCTAGTCCTGAGGAAACAAGAAAAAACCAAAGAGGTATTATTTTACATTAAAATAACTTGCCCATGCTCTTCAAAGATATCATATGACACAGGACAAATGAAGGCTCAGAAACTGTCCCAAATTAAAGGAGACTAGAGAAACAGGACAAGTAAATGCAATGTATGATCTTAGACTGGATCCTGGTAAGACAACACAAACTGTTACAAGGATAAAATGGAGAACTCTGATGGCATTTGAATATGGGCTATACAGGAGTACTGCATCAATGTTAAACTTCATGAATTTAATAATGGTTTTTGTGATTATTTGAGAGATTATTCTTTTTTTTTTTATGATGTGGGAGAAGTTTTTTTTTTTTTTTAAATGTTTGTTTATTTTTGAGAGACAGAGAGAGACAGAGTGCAAGCAGGGGAGGGCAGAGAGAGAAGGAGACACAGAATCCGAAGCAGGCTCCAGGCTCTGAGCTGTCGGCACAGAGCCTGATGCGGGGCTCAAACCCACCCTCCGATCCGTGAGATCATGACCTGAGCTGAAGTCGGACACTTAACTGACTGAGTCACCCAGGCACCCCTATTTAAGAGATTATTCTTATTCATTGCAATCCTCAATGAAGTAAATAGGGGCAGAGGAGAAGGATGTCTGCAAATTTACTTGACAGTAATTACTTAAGAATAATTAAGAAAAAAATCAATGTGTACATAAACAGAGGAAGAATGATAAAGCAAAGAAGGTAAAATGCTAACCACTGGTGAACCTTGGTAAAAGGTGTAAGAGAGTCACTCTTTACACAATCCTTGCAGCTTTTCTGCAAGTTTGAAAATTATTTCAAAATAAGTTTTCAAAAATAATGTAAGAAAGCTTGAAATTAAGATTCATTATTTAGAAATGCAATACAAGGTCATGGTTCAAATTACTGGAAATTTTGTTCATATATACAAGAACTTTTTGGTAAGATGAAATAGTATTTTATGAGAAATGAGAACACATATTAAATACTATTCCCAGCTGCTGCACAACTCCAGGGGCCTTTACATTTCACGATATGCCTCCTCTGGAGTTCTGCAGTGGCAAGGGCATGTTTCCCTTCCTCTCAAGCAAATCAATTCTTTTTGTAACTATGAATTCTAGATTCAATACAGAATATTAGGAAACCTCAAGATCACAAGTGTATCTAATACTCTTACAAGATGCTAATGAATTTTATTTATGTTCATTTCTCATTCTAATTAGTCGTCTGCCACCAACCCCTCACTCAAATCTCAATATAAAAGCCTGCATATACCAGCAGATCCCTTTAAAAACCCCAAAACCAACCAAACAAAAAACCCCAAGTTCACAAGAAGACCCAAAGCAAACATTACTATTACCTGTTTCTGAGGACATGAAAAGGCTTCTTTTCCTATAGTGCGAAGAATAACATGATGCTGACCTTCCAAAATTAGCTGCTTACTATCTTCCACTACATACGCCTAAGACATACAAAGCACAGAAATGTTACCTTGCTTGGCAATACCTCAAAAGTAATGAATGCAATTATTTGATGGAAGGTAGAAATATCATGGCTGTTTATCAATTATCAACACGATGTCTGTGTCAGCATTTCTACTTTTATTTACTCATTCAATAAATAAAGAATCTGTCAAAATCTGTTTGCCTCAGTATAATACAGTTGGGCCTGGATATTTGAAGGATACATCTTAAAATCTTTTTTCAGTTTTCTCTAGAGCTCTTAAGAAACTAGTGCTATAACACAAGTCTTTTTGTGATTGAACTACCAAAATACAGGCAAAACGTACATGCTTCTGAAATGCCACAGGGTTTATCACCTAGAAGAACATAATCGTGAAAACAGTCATAAATCTTGTAAGTGGAAATGTCACACCCTTGGAGATATCTTAAACATAAGTACATATACTTAAAAAAAAAAAAAAAAAGGCCAATTTCATCTATATCAAAACACTGGTTCCAGCATATAACTCATCTCCCTCTTGAACCACTTCTGTCCCAGAGAAAATATAATACGTAAATGGCTCTGATACGCTGTTATTGCCACATTATGCAAATACAAAGGTTTAAAAATTTTTTAACAAGCCCAATTTTTTTACTATTAGATTCAACAGACACAAAATTTCTCAGCCAAAATGCTATAGAAGTTTCTAAATGTTTATGTTCAATTTTTGTACTCATTTTACCATGACCAGTGACAGCATGTCATCTGCAGACCAACTTGGGAGTAGTGCACTAAGGCATTGGACAGCCCAGGACCTGCTCGTGTGAACTAATACGTAACCCAAAATGCTGGACTTAAACACCTGACGCGGTGGACCTTTGAGAGGTTGAATACAAGGTTCTGAGACATGTCACGTTTTTTCCAATGGTCTCATGGGATCGAACAAAAATCACCCCTAGCCATGTCTAATTCTATAAATAACATTCTCCTTTCTGCACAAAGGCTTCGCTTTTTAAAACAAACATTTATGCTTAGTTAAAACTGCTGAGTTTTTCTGTGCCTCTTTTCCAATTATTTTTCACAAAGATGTTGTCTGAGCTCGGTTTTTCTCCTGAATTATATTTTATTAAAAGAGTCCTAGGCATCCTGTGTTTCCTCCTCCACAGCTTAAATGACTTTTCAAATTTCATTTCATTCAGTGTGTCATTTCTGCATTATCTAGAGACCTCACTAAAGGAACTCTACCACTTTCTCAAATGAGTATATGATAAACACAAATACAAGCCACTACCAACTTCATATCCCATTCTTCATTCTATTCCAATTTCCATTTTCTAGCCAAGGAGCATCACAATCTTAGTTTTCTTCTTCATGTGATCAGCAGTACTACTAGTAGTGGGATTTTATTCCGGGCTGTTTTTTAAAAGGTAACACTTTCACCCCCAGCCAAAGTTACTGTGGACTTAACAATGAATACAGAGTACAGATTACTCAAAATCTTGTCTCAGTAATATTACAAACTGTTACACGGCAGGAATCTGTGGAGTGACAGCCACATATGCCACGGTTATAGTATATATTTAATGACTGGTTGGTTTACATTAAGAGGAAAATACTGCTAAGCCTGAAAATAGAATCCTCTTGATTCTAAGCCCCAAGAACATCTGATTTCAAGCTAAAAATGTGTAACTGACCTTTTAAATATTAAACATCTATAGTCAACAAAAGTACCAATTTGTTTAAGCAGTTTTATTAAAACTCATGCAAAAAATAAAAAATAAAAAACTTATGCCAGCTTAGTTTCAAGAAAGTTTATTTAAAAATGTGTGATTTAGTAAAAATAATAGTCTAGAATATCTGAACCAATTTAAAAATACATATATTGATCATCTACTATGAAAATACCTCTATGTGAGAGAGCTCTTGTATCAGACAACACAAAATGAAACCTTTCCACATAGTTCAGGTGAATATCCTTAGGCAAGATCCTTAATTTCACTGTAGAATTGTTTTTTAAAAAGTAATATATAATTTTATTATATATTCTATGTAATGTATACAATTTATATACAATTATAAATTTCTAAGATACAGAGGGTACACTGTGCGAAACAAGCCTGCTCTGTATAACAGGTAACTCTAAGGAAGACTAATGCCTAAGCAATCTCATTTTGCTCTGTCATGTGTGGATCTTATTTGGATATGATTTTTTAAAAATTAAAATATTTTAAAATAATCTGGAAAAAACAAAAACAGACCAACAAATAGATCATAATTAAGAATTACTGTTAATTTGGTTGTATGAGATAACAATATTTTGGAGATGTTAAAGAAAGTCTTCATCTGCTAGAATACAGAGCATTTACACGTAAAATATTATGTCACTAAAAAAAAAATACTATAGCAAATAATAAAGGAAAGTAAAAATATAAGAAAACAAAGGAGAGGGGCTAATGGAATAGATGAAAGATGAATAGCAACAAATTAGTGACTATGGAGTCTGAGTAATGGGTACCTGAAGGTTCACAGTGCTATTTTTTTCCATTTTCAGTTTCTGAAAATGCCAATAATAAAGAATTTAATAATAACAGTTGTTTTCATTAACAAATCTATAATATTCTCAGTACCACTTAGAAGTAACAATAACAAAGAAGAAAGCTATCTAATTTGAATTCTTTAAAAAGTCATTATAGAACTACTAAATAAAATTATAAAACAACTTTAATATTGAAACTAAAAATTTAAGCAGAAAAAATGCAAATACCAGCTTACATTTGTTCTTTAGCTTAAGGCTCAAGTATCTGTAAGCAAGGCTTGCTGAAATAATTTAGTAACACATACCTTCCATAATACGACAATATTCAAATCCACCTCACTGCACTTCTGAATCAATCTCACAGCATCCTCTAATGACTGTTTTTCAGTATGCACGGACGGCTGGGCTTGTGGTTTCTTTAATTCAGAAGATAAGCTTCGATAAAAGAAGTCTGCACATGGACTTGCTGAACTTATTATCTGTCAAAAGAAAGTCACTTATCTACATAAATGTTTTCAATTAAATACACCCTACCAAAATTTATATTTCTCTATATGTTTCTGTATAACCAAAACGCTTATTAAAAAATTTCTTGTCAATCTGTCAATAAAGGGAGGCTGTAAAACACACTAAAACACTTAAACACCTAAAATATTTGGTATAAATTACCCTGAATCTTAAAGCTGTTACCTCAAAATAATTAATCTACACTGCCATGACATTAGGTTTGACCTTCCAAGTATCCAGGGAAGATGATGGGTAGCTCTAAGAAAATGAATAAAAAATAAATTATTGAAAAGTAATATTTTTTGTACTATTAAAATAACAGAAATAGTTCTCATTCGAATACTTAGAATACTAGACAACATCTAGTGAAACAGAATGCAAACTGAGTAATTGGTCTTAATGTGGCTCTTCTACTTGAAGGAAGAGAACATGAGAAAAGAATTTTTTAAAAACTTCTTAATGGAATCAGAAGTACAGGATTTCCTTTAATGGGATATTATGTTTCACAGTAAACTGTCTACACTTAGGATTCCCTTCATTATAGGCTATATTATATAGATGCTAAGTTTCAAGTTAATTATTAAATATTAATAAATATACACATTTTCCCTTTAAGAATAAACTATTTTCTGGTAAGCAATTGTCCCCATAGTTCTCTCATTAATCTGTAGTGCTTGGGGAGTTCTATTTACTCAACCAGATTCATCAAAAGGGAAAATGTCCTTTTTTGTCTTTACTTTCTTCAGTACTCCTATACAAAATTATTTGCTAATATATACAATAAAAATTATACACTTAATATGATTTAAGGGTCTTGATTATGTCTCTAGGGATTTTAAATTTAAAAAAGAAGTGAAAAGGACAAACAACTGAAATCATGAAACCTAAATTCAGTCATTCAGGAGGCATGGCATTGCTAAAAGTATACTTGTTTTGGAATTACTGGGCTTTTGGTACTCTGAGATATTTCTAAATAACTGCTTCTTCAAATAGTCAAAAGATAGCCACAAAGAGTGAGTCAGATGAAGGCCAATGATAAGAGACATACAAAAGCATAAGAATGTCTGGAATTATCAAATCAAAAAACACAAAGAAGAAACAATAACACAAACAGTAACGTTGGTAACAGTACCAGGGCATGCCTACGTGGAAGTTTACACCCTTGGTGCAGCATTTCTCAAAGCAAATCACCACATCACCTCGTCAGATTATATGCAGAGCTGGCTGAAAATGCATATTCCTGGGGTTAAGCTTCCAACTCTGATTTCAGCTTGGGTCATGATCTCACAGTTTGTGAGTTCTAGCCCCACATCGGACTCTGTGCTGACAGTGTGGAATGTGCTTAGGATTCTCTCTCTCTCCCTCTCTGCCCCTCCCCGACTCACATTGTCCCGGTCTCTGTGCCTCTCTCAAAATACATAAATAGGAAGGGAGGGAGGGAAGGAAAAAATGCATATTCCCAAACTCCCCCCAAGACATAACGAATCAAAGTTTTGGAGGCAGGAAAGCAAAATTTTCATTTTTACAAAATTCTCAGATCAAAAATAGGGTCTGAAAAAAAAAAAAAGAGACTAATAACCTTAACATCATCTAGGAGCTTACAGTAATTTAGTATACATATTTTTTATTAAGTAAACTATGCCCCATGCAGGGCACGAACTCACAACCCCCAAATCAAGAGTCACATGTTCTACCAAATGTGCCAACCAGATGCTCCAGCTTATAGCAATTTAGAATCTCAGGTCCCACCCTAGTCCCACTGAAATAGAATTTGCATTTAACAAGAGCCCCATATGTTGTGAAAGTTTGAAAACCTACTCTAAGTGATTCTTACAAATAATTAACTTGAAATACTACTGTTTTGGAAAATACATTTAAAACTACAAAAGAGCTTATTATTTTGGTCTCAGAACCATATGATACACCAAAATCCAGAGAATTATCATCTTTATGTTCCACTGTAACCACTTTCCCTAATAAATTGGTTCCCTTGTATAATCTGGTTTCTTTCTTTAATACCAAGGTTTATACTTTTTTCCTGTGATACCCTCAAAAGAAAGTTAGTTTTGAATAACTAACTAAAATGGCATAATCCACATAGTATTTCTGGTCTGTTTTAGAGCATGAAGGGAAGCTGCAAAACCCAACAATGTTGACATATTCACCCACTAAAGATTTTGAGGATTACTAAAGCAATAGTTTTGCCAAAATAGATATTCCAGAACTGTGACTTTGATCCAGAAGATCAAATGCTATTGTGCTTATTTTCATACCTGTTCATTTCCAAAGATGATATCTGCAAAGGTGTATTTTTCTGAGGACTGTGTGGCAACTAAAAAACAGGGGAAAACAAGCTAATCATATCGTTGGCATGAAATATAAAATCCCATTAAGAAAGTCTGAAAATAAAATGAATTTACCTTCTTTTTCCTTACATCGTATTGCCTTGAAGCAAAATTTTCCCTTCTCCCTGCTGGCAAGTTTGGCATCTAGAAAGAAAAGAAAGAAAAAATTTCAAAGATCCTTCTCAGCTTCTGACATGGTAAAACCTAATTTATTATTCAGACTTCCTTAACAATACTGGAAAATAATTCATAATTATAAATAATGTTTAATGAAAAACATCTTTGTTTTCATGTCAATAAAGCAAATTTCACTCAGCCCATAAAAAGGATGAAATTCAACTTTCTTGAAATACATGGTCACACATGTGCTTGTGTGTGTGTGTGTGTGTGTGTGAATAAATAATACTCATTTTATATTTATGTGTGTTTGTGTGTGTGTGTGTGTGTGTGTGTGTGTGTGTGTGTGTGTGTGTGAAATTACAGATAAAAGTTTAAAAGATCCGAACCTGGGAACCAGGGAGCCCACAACCCACCGTTCTATCATTTCTTCATTTCCTTTCAGTATTTTTTCATATGTATGACTTACATCAATATTGCTATATGCACATACTGTGCTATGATGCATTTCCCTGCTATTACAGACACTTTTAAAATGTTAATAAATTTTAGTGACTAAAAAATAGTCTGAGTTATAATTTACATTAAAGCCACACTGAATTTCTCCCTATTAAACACAACTTTGCGATTAACTGCCCTGCTCTCAGTATACAGATTTTCCTATGTTTTGAATTAATTCCTTTGTACAAATTCCAAAAATAAGGATTACTGAAAGGCTAAATATGAGTTTAAATATTTTTATAGCTTCTGAAATAATACTGTACAATTTTTCTCCAGAAAGAGCAAATATTTTGTCAGCTTCCCTCCACTCTTAAAAGCACTGGCATTCTCATATTACTACCAGGATAACTGACAGAAATATCCTGGAAAACAATCTGTCACTATATATCACAAGTATGTATATTCTTTTAAGTGTTATATGGGTATAAAGTCAGTCACTACAGAGGTATGGTTATACACAGAAAAAACAGCCTACCAATGGCAAAGGACACAAAAAGAACCTTCCACATTCTAGTCTATATGTTTCTGTACTGTTTGAAATTTTGAAAGTGATCATCTACTCAGGCACTGATTTTCCAATTGAATAAAGAAAATGCAAATAGAAGTATGTGGAAGGGAATAAAAAGATGGGAAAGAACAGATTAAGATAGGTAATTTGATTCACAGTCACTTGAACTAATGAAAACACAACTTAATGCTTAAAAAAGTTAATTATAAAAAAGGTACCAACAATCTTCTGATATTATAGTACTATTCTGAAAAAAATCAAGCAATGAAGATTTGAAAATTTACTATGAAAAGGAAAATAAAGCACAAACCTTTGTTTTCAGAGAGATTTACAGATTTCTGGAATTTCCAGTGTTTGCTACTACTCGATACTTGTACTATATGGAATTCCTTAACACCTGCTTCACTCTATCAAAAAGAAATAAGAGTCATTTAAGATTTAGGGGCATGAACTTAGAATATTCTAATGTAAATAATATTCTGACTCTGCTACCAAAGTAAGTATTAATTAACATAAGATTAAATTTTTATTTTAAAATAAATAATATACATTTTGGAATGCTTACGTTATTTAAATCCCTCCTTAAACTTACTTAGAGAAGTCAACATTTTATATGAGAACTGTATTTAACTATGATGTACTCCCACTGGAGTATTCAGTCATTAGAACCTATCATAATGAGTTACTGATAGTATTTAATCAAACAGTATTTGTTGTCAATTTTTAATCAAAACTGTAGTATTTTTTTTATTCATTCTCATCTTTCTGAGATATCTCATTGTCATTAAGGCAAAAATAAACAAAAATTGAACAAATCAGAATCTCCATACACAGCCAACGCACATAAAGTTAATCTGTATACAATTTTTCATTTACCTGGAAAAGAGCTAATTTGAAATTATTACAATTTTCTTACTTTTACAAATGTTATTTTCTTTAAACATCACCAAAGTATTAAGCACATAAATCCTAAATATCCTAAAAAGCAACCTTACAAATTTATGAAGCTAAAACAAAGGACATTACAGAATTCATTACAGAATAAGCAACACCATGTAAGTATCTGAACTGAATCAATTTGATGCTAAGATGCTATCTTATTATTATTAAGTAGGCTTCACACCCAGAGTGGAGTGCAATGCAGGGCTCGAACTCACAACCCTGAGACCAAGACCTGAGCTGAGATCAATGGCCTTACCAACTGAGCCACCCAGGTGCCCCACTAACATGTTATTTTAATAATGAAATCACATTTCCTTCTTTAATACTCATTTTTATATTTAGAGTACATAAATAAACAGGAATGATAAAATGCTTGAAATGCTTTATATAAGGAAAATGGTACCCTCAGAAATATGTAAGTGACGATTATCAAGTTAATAATACTGAATGGAAAATCCTAATACAGAACTTTGTAAATTTAATTACATCAACAGATTCTGAATGGTGAGACTAGAAAGCACTCTATCAGATCTCTTTTGGGTTTAATTACTCACGTATAGGGCTACCTTTCATATGATACATACCATATTAATGCCACCAGGTCATTTTATTTGAAGAGACTTAAAATCACAAAGCTAATAGAAAATTAAGACGTTTTCACACTGTTGTATATGAATATTCCTAAATTCCTAGCTTATGCTATCTTGTGAAAAAAGAATCCTTTACTAAAAATAAAGGAAACACTTCCACTATAATTAAAAATAAAATTTAGTTTTAAACCAACTTACAGTATTGGTATTTTCCACATCCACAAAGACTAACATATTGCCCCCTCTGCCCTCCTCATCTTCAAGAGAATTACTTCTGCAGACAGTGGCCCGTACATTCAAAGATCGGCTGGTACAAATGACTGCAGTGTGTCTTAATATTCTGTGACTAAAGAAATAAAAAATAGCAAGTTTAATGTAAGAACCTCTCCATGTGTTATGATTCTCTAATTCCAAATAAAGCTTTTAAAACCTAATTGCTCTCAGGACCACTTATACTCAGAAAACAAAACAAAAACAGAATAAAGTAAAATTATGTAGTGTAACTTCCGTTCAATTCTTCTCAGTTCAGAAGGAAACTAATAGTCACCTTGACTCTAGGCATGTCTGCTTACCAAACTCATCAGTCTAGCACAGGAAAATAATTTTCATGCAGCCATGTCCTCATTATGCTTCTTCTCTGACAGTGGTTCCAAAGTAACTGATCCCCTATCAAGTAAACTTCAAACTTTAACTTGGCATTCAAAGCCCTCCACAATACAGCTATTTACATTTCCATGTTAATTCCCCGTTACTTTTTTTTTTTAATGTTGCCTCCTAAATTTTTTTTTTAAATGTTTCACATTTACTTATTTTTGAGACAGAGAGAGACAGAGTGTGAGTGGGGGAGGGGCAGAGAGAGAGGGAGACACAGAATCCAAAGCAGGATCCAGGTTCTGAGCTGTTAGCACATAGCCCAACGTGGGGCTAGAACTCACGAACTGTGAGATCATGGCCTGAGCCGAAGTCAGACACTTAACTGACTGAGCCACCCAGGCGCCCCATAATTTTTTTTTTTTTAAAGTACAATTGAAATATACTATCCTATTAGTTTCAGGGATAAATCATAGTGATTCAGTATTTTTATATATTATGAAATGATCCCTTTGATAAATCCAGTGACCACCTATCATACAAAGCTATTGCAATTACTGACTATATTCCCTACACTGTACATTGCATCCTCATGACTTCTTTTATAATTGAAAATTTGTACCTCTTAATCCCCTTCACCTATTTCGCCTACTCCACCAACTCCTCCCTACTCTGGTAACCAAAAGCTTCTTTCTTCTATGAGTCTGTTTCTGTTTTTTTTTGGATTCCACATACAGGTGAAATAATGTGGTCTGTCTTATTTTACATAGCATAATACCCGTCCAGGTCTCCACCCATGTAATCACAAATGGCAAGATTTCATTCCTCTTTATGGCTGAGTAACGTTCCTCTGAGTGTGTTTGTGTACACATGCGCATTGCACATCTTTATCCTTATCAACAGGACACCTAGGTTGCCTCCACAACTTGGCTAATATTATAAATAATACAGCAGTGAACAAAGGAATGTATGTATCTCTTTGGATTGGTGATTTTGTTTTCTCCAGATAAATACCAGAATTGAAATTGCTTTATATGGTAGTTCCATTTTAATTTTTTGAGAAACTTCCATACTGTTTTTCTAAGTGGCTGTACCAATTCACATATCCACTAACAGTGTATATGTGGGTTCCTTTTTCTCCACATCCTCACCAATATATATTGCTTTGTGTCTTTGATAACAGCCAATCTGACAAGTGTGAAATAATAGCTCATTGTGGTTTTGATGTGCATTTCCTTGATTAGTGATGCTGAGCATCTTCTCTTGTGCCTGTTGGCCATCGGTAGGTCTTCGGAAAAATGTCTACTTAGATCCCCTGCCCATTTTTAAATTGGGATTTTTTTTCTTTTTTAAATTTTTTTTAAAGTTTATTATTTTAAGTGGGGGAGGGGCAGAGAGAAAGGGAGAGAGAATCCCAAGCAGGCTCTGTACCATCAGTGAGGAGCCCAACGTGGGGCTCGAACTCACAAACTGCATATTCATGACCTGAGCCAAAACCAAGAGTTGACACTTAACCGACTGAGCCAACCAGGTGCCCCTAAATTGGGGTGTTCTTAATATTAATTGTGTAAGTTATTTATATTTTTGGATATTAACCCCTTGTTGGGTATATGATCTGCAAATACTTTGTCCCATTCAGTAGGATGCCTTTTGTTTTGCTGATGGTTTCTTTGTGCAAAAGCTTTCTAGTTTGATGTGATCCCATTTGTTTTCGCTTTTGCTGCCCTTGCCTGAAAACACTGGTCCAAAAGAATATTGCTAAGATCAGTATCAAAGAGCTCACTGCCTATGTTTTCTTCTAGGAGTTTTATGGTTTAAAATCTTGCATTCAAGTCTTTACTCCATTGTGAATTATCTTTGTTTATGGTGTAAGGTAATGGTCCAGGTTCATTCTTTTATATGCAGTTGTCCCATTTTCCCAACATCATTTATTGAAGAAACTATCTTCTCCATTGTATATTCTTGCCTCCCTGGTCAAGATTAATTGACCACATATGCATGCATTTATTTCTGGGTTTTCTATTGTGTTCCACTGATGTGTGTCTATTTTCGTCCCAGTATCATACTGTATTGATTACTATAGCTTTGTAGTATAGTTTGAAATCAGGTAGCATGACAGTTCCAGCTTTATTCTTCTTTCTCCAGAATGCTTTGGCTATTTGGGGTCTTTTGTGGTTCAACACAAATTTTAGGATTCTTTGTTCTCATTCTGTAAAAAATGCCAATCGTATTCTGATGGGGCTTGAACTGAATCTGTCGATTGCTTTGGGAAGTATGAACATATTAACAATATTAATTCTTCCAATCCATGAACACAGTGTATCTTTCCATTTATTTATGTCATCTTCAATTTCTTTCATCAGTGTCTTACAGTTTTCACAGTACAGGTCTTTTATCTCCTTGGTTAAATTTATTCCTAGGTATTTTATTCTTTTTTACGCAATTGTAAATAGGACTGGTTTCGTAACTTCTTTTTCTGATAGTTCATTATTAGCATCTAGAAATGCAATCAATCTCTGTATGCTAATTGTGGATCCTACGACTTTACTGAATTCATTACTTCTAACAATTTTCCCTTCTTTTACACATATTTTACACTGCGACCAAACTAACTATATTCAGTTTATATTTCCTAATTTGCAAATCTTCATTCATATATACAGCCACTCCCTGGAACACCCACTACTCTCTTGCCTATCCCCCTTGATACCCAAATTTTGAAATCTTTACTTTCCTTGGAAGGTCATTTCACCACTACTATATTCTACAAAGCCTTCTCTGACTGCCTTGGCCAGAGTATGCTCTATTGTACTCTGAAGGAGAATATTACTGAGTATCTAATATGTCCCCATTATAAATACTGTATCATTTTGTCCTCAGAAGTCTTAGATATTTTAGATATTCCATTAATAAATGGAGTAATACAATTATTCCTAGTTAATTTTATAAAAATGACAGCAGCATTATCACAAATAAAATAACCTGTTGTTTAATGATTTATAGGCCACAGACCCTTGTGAGTGCCAAGGTAAATTTCTTCAGTGACCCTTATTATAACACCACTCTAATCATCTGTTCTGCAAATATATATTTTCCCCCCATACATTCCCAGGAGTCAGAAGAGGGCACAGGGAAAAGGAAAGGTAAAACGAAGTAATTTTCTTGAAACAGGATGACTATCGACAGGTTGTTTTCACATACAAATGGTACCTGTGAACTTCATTATTATGTGGTAACTTTGGCCCTGGTACTTGGTCGAATCAGAGAATCATGAAGTTAACAGACAGAAGCCACTAAGAAGATTATAGTAGCCTAATTTTTTTCACTTTTGGCTACTTAGAACTTAGATTAGGGACAAACTCAATTATAAACATCATGCATAATACAGAAGGGAGTAATTTTTTAAATAAACAATGACAGATGTTAACAAATATCAAAATGTTTATTTGAATTTGTGCACATACATTAAACACAGAGCTTAAATCAAGAAAGTTTTATAATACTCACCGGATCTTAGGCTGCTTTTTAACACTTTCATAGTAAAACAAAAAGTTAATTTCATGGACACCTTCTTCATCTGGCCCACGTAACCACATTGGTAGCTGGACTGAAGCTCCAGGTAGAAGAACAGTGTCAGGAAGGGGAACAGGAATCACCTCTGGCTGACTCCCTATGCCAATGCCAAAGTCTACAGAGGAAGCCGATGATATGAGTGCCGTACACACAGCGGTAGAGTCTGTCGCAACAGTCTTGTAAGCACTACAGTTCTCAGAAGCTGAAGGACTCAGTGGTGTTAGAACAGCTGTGTTACCACCAAAAGTAAAGAACTCTGGACGTTTAGAAACAACCTTCAATCCAGTAAGAGGACTTTTGCTGACATTGACAAACTCTACATATGCTTTTCGGATTTCTCCACAGAGGAGCCCTGTAGGGAAATGTATAAAGAATACCTGCATTGGAGGGAAAAAATATTATTATATTGTCTGTTAAAAATTCCGAACCTCTAATGAATAATAAGTTGTTATATTTCTTTATAAAGAGAATTTCATTAATTCTCTTTGATATCTCCCTGAATATGTGGCAATTAACAATACCATTTTAGAAAATGTTATTCAACAGCAGATGTCAGAGGTATGAATTAAAGACAAAACATCAGTGACAAGTGAGTATCAGCAAAACTCTGACGACTGTGTAGACTATGGGTAAGAGAAGTTGTAAGAAATTTAACATAGCTATGTGAATTAAATAATTGTCAGTTGAAAAGCCCTTATCAATGTCAACTTGAAAAGTAGCTCAACTATTTATTTACACAACAAGATGAAAAGATACCCCATAAGTCTTAAATGGGAGGAATGTACAGATCCATGATTCCATATCCATAATTTTAAAACCAAAAAGCTCCAAATGACCTCAAACGTTTAGTAACTCACATGGGAACAAAACCCGATCTAACAGAGGCTTTTTATACCCTTTCCCATTTAGTGTGATAGTCCTATGGTTCAGTCACACAATATTAATTTGCTTGATTTCCAGATGCTACCACAAACCCAACAGGGGTTACATAACACTTTATATAAGAAACCACACACACACACACACACACACACACACACAATTTCTAAAAATTAAAGGAGAAAAAAATTTCCAACACACATCCGGCCTCAGAATTTCAGATAAGGGAATGTGAACCTGTATTACAGAGGTAGAAATATGGGCTACCAACCATCTAGTACGTTATCTGCATTTCCCCTTAAGTCAGGAGCCTGGGTGGCTGGGCATTTGACTCTTGCTTTCTCCTCAGGTCATGGTATCATGGTTTGTTAGTTTGAGCCCCATATAGGCTCTGTACTGGCAGTGCAGAGCCTGCTTGGGATTCTCTCTCCCCCTCTCTCTGCCCGTCCTCCTTGCATATGCACACTCTCTCTCAAAATAGATAAAGTTAAATAAAATTTAAAAAAATAAATAAAAGATCCTTAAGTGTAAATATCAGAGGTACACTGAAAGTATCCAAGAAAAGAGGAACATAAAGGTAAAAGTGTAAGAAAAAATGTTCTAATGAAGTTATGACTAGTAGTCCCAGAGGAGTTATAAAAATCCAGTGGAAAAACCTGTTTCTTAATCTAAGTTTGAAAGGAATTTCACTATGGCCATAGTCTTAAGGAAAGCAGATAACTTCTGTGGATGTCAGAAGCTTTAAAAGTGGATATGAAAATGGGGTGCGTGGATGGCTCAGTTGGTTAATTAAGTGTTCAACTTCAGCTCAGGTCATGATCTCACAAGTTCACGAGTTTGAGCCCCACAGTGGGCTCTGTGCTGACAGCTCGAGCCTGGAGCCTGCTCCAGATTCTATGTCTCCCTTTCTCTCTGCCCCTCCCCTGCTCATGCATGTTCTCTCTCTTTCTCTCTCTCAAAATAAACAAACATTAAAAAAAATTTAAAGAAAAGGCCTCTGACCTAAATCCTCCCCCCCCCCCAAGGTAAGAGGATGGCAAGACAGTGAATAAATGACATTTGTGTATTTTCTTAAGGCAAAATATTTATGGTATGGATCTATTGTGGGTTTTTTTTGTTATTCACTACAAGCTTTTTTGTTTAATCAACCAAACACCCGTTGTTACTATGTAGAATAAGAGGTCCTCTACATATTCTACCTTCTGCAAGGAAAATTACATCTATAACAATAATGTTTTTTTTTAAACCACTATGGTATGCAAGAAGAAAACTTAAATACAGAATGAGCAATATCAAAAACAAAATAATTTTAAAGACTACTCAGTTAAACATTTAAAATTAAACATCATCTGGTTCAATTTTCCTCATTTCGTAAGAGAAGAAACTTTCCAAGGTCAGATAATTAGAGATGGAGCTTAGAAAAAAAGTCTAAAAGAAAGGCTCTATACGTAATAATCTATCATCTGAGAAGTACCGCACTTAAAAACCATTTGTACTTTTACCAATCTTAGTAACAAAGAACATCTTAATCATCAGATACAATGAAAAGTATAAGCTGGGTGGCTCAGTCAGTTAAGCATCCAACTCTTGATCTTGGTTAGGGTCGTGATCTCACGGTTCAGTTCCTGAGATCAAGCCCTGAGTCGGGCTCTGCACTAACAGTACAGGGCCTGCTTGGGATTCATTCTCTCTCCCTCTCTCCCTCTCTCTCTCATTCTCTCTGCCCCTCTCCTACTCATGCTCTCTCACACTCTCAAAATAAATAAATAAGCTTAAAAAAAAAGGGTAAGCTATAAAAACTGAGTATTCTGGTGTCCTCAATGGACTGATTTCAATTAACCAGAGGGGTCAGAATCTTCCCTTTCAAAAGTAAGCTCTAGGAAATTCTTATGTATAGAATTCCAAGCAAACTGTATAAATTAGTGACTTCTAAACTATAATGATGGGGGGCGCCTGGATGGCTTAGTCGATTATGCATCCAACTCCTGATTTCAGCTCAGGTCATGATCTCACACTTGTGAGATTGAGTCCTGTGTGCCTCTGTGTGGACAGTGCACAGCCTGCTTGGGATTCTCTCCCTCCCTCTCTCTCTCTGACCTTTCTTTCCCTACTCACACATGCACTCTCTCTCTCAATACATATAAACTGAAAAACAATAAATAAATAAATAAATAAATAAATAAATAAATAAATAACTAGCTAGCTATAATGATGAATAGCCCTAAAATAAAATTTGGATCCCAACTCATTTCAATCCATCTTCAGCCTTAGAACTCCTAGGTGTAGCAATGCAAATCCTAATAAAAATCCAATGCATTACTACGGGAACTTGACAGGCTTATACAAAAATGGCACAAGTATAAGAAAAAAGAAAAAAATTAAAGATTAATTTTTAATCTGGTTTGCCAGATTCAAAAAATTATAAAGCAAGATTATAGTATTGACAAAGAAAGATGAGGAATTATTATCGGCAAGAATAGGTATACACACTTTAAGGATATTAGTATATTAGAAAGATGGTATAATGAGTTGCCAATATTCAATTAACGGTAAAAATAAAGTTTGACTCGCTAGCCCTTGACATTCGGAAGAGTATTATTCCCTTGGATTTAAAACAGAACACAGACATTAAAAAATAAAACGGTAAGTTTTGACTATAGAAGTCTCTTAAAAGTGTTTGTAAAACTCAGAAGCAACAAAGGACAATCAGATAGGCCTTCATGTATGTTAAAAGCCTTAACATGGTGAAAGACACCAAATCAAAGTTAAAATATATAAAATATTTATCAAGCAGAAGCTAGCACTGAAGTCAGTCCATAAGTCTTTTTTTTTTTTTTTTTTTTTTTTGCCCTACATAACTCTCTAAGTGAACCATAATTAACCAAGTGTAAATCTTGGGCAGAATACATGTGGCTCAGCAATACCCTCCCTCAAACACAACCCTCCCCTTTACTTTTTTAATGAGTATACCTCCCTCTCCCCATACAGGCATAGGATTAGTGCCCATAAAAACCATCCAATGAGAAAAGGGAAATGGTACCCAATTCAAAGGGTATCAACAGGTAATCATATAAACATATAGAAGAAAAAAAATCATATGAACAAAAAACGTATGAAGATTGATCAATCTTATCAGACATCAGAGAAATGTAAATAAAAAGAATGTCATTTTTCACCAATCTGATTTGCAAAAGTAAAAAAAAAAAAAAAAAGTGATAATACCCAGTATGTCATAAATGTGAGACAACGGATATTCTCATGCTCAAGGTAAGTGCAAATTGCTATAGCCTTGCTGAAGGTAATTCTGTAGTATGTTACAAAACATTTTATTTATATATCCTTTGACCGAGCAATTCCACTTTAGTCTAAACTAGAACACAAAGTATATACATAATGTGATTTACTGCAGAACTATCAGTAATGATGAAAAACCAGAACCACACTCAACAACAGACAAATGGTTAAAATACATTATGGTATCTAAATAAAGGAATAACATATATAGCTGTAAAATAAGGAATTTTTACTGAATGAAAACAAAGACCAAGTTATGTTGTTAAAGACAAAAAGTGAGTAAGGATAAAATGTACAGTATGATTCCATTTATAATTACTAAAACTATACATAAGTGTTCAGTGAAAGGTCTGAAAGGAGAAAACGCCAATTTAATATCACGAGCACTTGTAAAAGGTAAGTGGCTAAGCTTCTAACTCCCCTACTAAGAAAACTTGAGGATGCAGGAGGAAAGACCTTCTGCCAGTGTCTGTAATACTATACAACCCTGCCACTGGTCTGCCTCTCAGGTAGACAACTAATCCAAGGTAGGCCAGATTTCTCTCCTAGAAACTTGAAACTAGTAATAAAGTGGCACAAAGACTGGAAAAGTTGTTAAACTAAGGTCATATCAAAAGCAATGCTTTCTAAAGGCTCACAAACATTTGCTGCTAAATTTCCTGGAGGTGCCAAGTCCTTATTTTTCTGAGACTTCCTGTTCTAGAATACTTCAGTTTCCAAGAGATGTTCCAATATCCTTTAACTAAATAATACATTTTCTCTTTTTTGGCTTATGCTCCCTAGCATCAGTTTCTATCTTCTGCAACTAAAAAAGCTGGAACTTATATGGCATAAAAGTAGGGTGGGGTAGGAAAACAGAGAGAATAAAGGGAATATTGTTTCTTACGAATATATTTATCTATTTTGTGTAAACTTTTTACAAGCATTAATTCCTATATTATTTGTGTACCTTATCAAAAAAGAGCCACTGATTTTAATAAAGTGTTCTTTAAATGCATTTTCTCTATTTCCATCAATATTTTGAGGTTTATATTTTATAACCTGGCTGTGACTTATCTTTGTAAATCAGACCTATTTAACCCTAGCTTAGCAATAATTAAAAAGTATGGTTCAATGTAACATCAGTACTTTCAAAGTCTATAATTAATTTACTGAAAATATTATCTGACCTTATAATTTATTAAGTCCATGAAATTTTAAAAAGTGAAATACCTCCAACAGTGGCATTTCCTCCGTGATAATGGGATCTAACCGTCGATCAGGACCATATTTGATAGATGTTTTCTCTTCTTTTGTATTGTTAAGTCGAGGACCTTGAATTTCTAAATCCTGTCTCCCTCTGACTGACATACTCAAGGAATGTTTTCCTGAAACAAAAAATAATCAATGCCCTAAAATAATTTGATATGTTAAGTGACATAAATTTAGCTTGAATACTGTAACTTTCATATTATTTCTAGAAAAATTCTAGACAATTACTGAGTAGCATGAATCATCAAAGAATTAGTCACATTTTACTTTTATGTTTAACCGTACCTACTGTATGCTGCTCAATTTCTCATTTAGGAGAAATGAGACTTACTTACTTTGCAAATACAAAATACATTAGAAAGGAATACAGTTGTTTATTTTTGAAGCAATGGCAGAGTTTAAAATAATCCAAATAATCTAACTGCCTTGGTTAAAGGTACATTAGACCCATTTTTAAAACATGCTATTTTCATTCATTTTATTTTATGAAGATTTAATTACTAGTTTTGTATCTGTTTAGCAATGCTATGGTTTTACCTGTGTGACATCCAGGAAGAGAACCAATGCCATCTACTGTCATGCAGCCCTGAATAGTGCCAAGATTATAAACAACTCCGAGAATATGCAGCTCCCCTATGTGATGGGGAAAGAGCTTTAGTCTTGCCTGTGGAGATATTTAAGTCACTCTTATTATCTGTTTTCATAATATCTTAAATAGTGCAATACCTAAATTCTGTAATATTGCAGAAATTGAAAGTCATGACCTAAGCTTTTGAATAATGAATTAATTTATTATACTGGAAAGCATTTGCTTCAAAAGAAAAATCTGTAAATTCTGTAAATTCTACAATTACAGGCACAGATCTTAACTAATACTTCAAAGTAAACAAAAACCAAAATATTCTGGTCAACCAAATGTCATATGAAATTACCATACTGACCACCCCACAAAAAAAAAAAAAAAACCCAAAAACATTGCACCAGGCTTCTTTGAAAATTAACAAGCCAAATTAACAAACCAGACTACTCTTCTCCCACCAATTTCCTCTTCTGCAATTCCTGTTTCTGAATCTTCCAAATTTTAGCTTTTAAGAAAATTAGAATATAAAATAAACCTAATAAATTGGTTTTTTAAATTTGTTTCCAACTTACTTTTTCTTAAGACATAAAAATAAGAAAATAATTACCACTTTAGATTCTTCACTGTTAATTAAGAATTCTGAAATAAGTTCAGTTCCAATCATTTTAGGTTCACCTGTTACCTGAAAAATATTTTGTAAAATACATATTCTAATGAAAAGTATCAGAAGAATATTAACATTCCTATACATCAATATTTAAGAACAATAACAATAATTACAGTTAGCATTTACCAGGTTCTTACTATGTGCTAATCAATATACAAAGTTGTTTTTTTTTTTTTACTTTCACACCTGGAGTGATCTAACATGTGATATATTTTTCTATTTCATTCAGTCCAATTCAAGTGAGGAGGATAAGTGATCTACTCAAAGTTGCAGCCACCAAGAGGATAAAACATCAAGACATAAAGTTCAGCTACTAATTGTCAACAATGGCCAAAATGGCCGCTTAGTTTAATTTTGCAGTAAGAGCAAATTTCTCCATCTCTTACTCTGACTGGCCTCTTTTTCCACATTGTCCAATTGTATCGAGTAATGGCAGCCTAAGCAACATGCATAAAAGACTGGTGGACAATAAGGGCAGTAGGAGAGAACAAAAAAAAAGGCCTCCTCCAAATCAATGACTTCTGTAAGAGACTATAATCTTTGGTCATGTAACAAAGCACAGTTAACTGGCTCACACTTGGGGTAAAGCTGGTCCTCATAAACACTGTTTTACTTTTACCATGAAGTTAGTTATTTCACACAATAAATTAAAATTACATTTCCCTAAATTTCAGTTCAGTATCTTAGTCCATCAGCAGCAGAAAGTTATGAAGAAATCCAAAGAGTCTGAAATTTACAGGATAAAGTATAACTTAATTATACACAATGAAAAAATCTCACTTTAATAAACCTCCTTTAAAATTTAATATATTAAACAGACTAATATACTAAAAAGCTAATGGATCTTTTAAAAAACTGTACCAAGAGTGAACCATTCATAAGCTTCTTATTTGTATTCCAGGCATCAGAAAAAAAAATTAGAAAAATTCATGGAGTTGCTAAAATTCAAGTCAGAATAGAGCCTACAAAATCTCAATCTTTGGAAATATCCACAATGAGTGTAATCACAAAACGTCTTCAATGAATTTAACCAACAAGACTTTACAGAAGGAAATCTTTAAAAATCAAAACACTCCAAGAGAAATAATTTAATAGTAAAGTTTAGTACGACATACATCTCTTTCCAGTTCTCCCTTCATAAATCAATGCCAAAATGTTGGGATATTTCCCAGTTCCAAAATAATGATTAAAGCATATATCAAGGTAGTACAAAGAAGTAAAAGTTATATAGTAGATAGTGGTGAATAATAGCCCAGTAAGTGGAAAAAAAAATTATTTTTCCCAGTTATTTCTGTTACAATCAGCTTGGTAATAAAGATTATTTGTCCAAGTCATTCCTACTTCAATAATAACTATCTTAGGGGTGGGTGCCTGGGTGGCTCACTCAGTTAAGTGTTCAACTCTTGATTTTAGCTCAGGTCATGATCTCATGGTTCGTGAGCACAGAGCCTGCTTGGGATTCTATCTCCGCTCCTCCTTGACAAGTGTGTGTGTGCTCTCTCAAAATAAACTTAAAAAAAAAAACCAAAAAACTATCATAGATAAAGAGCTTATTACAGACACGAATAAGAAAAAGATAAAATACATATAAAGATAATCCAAAAAGGGGCGCCTGGGTGGCGCAGTCGGTTAAGCGTCCGACTTCAGCCAGGTCACAATCTCGTGGTCCGTGAGTTCGAGCCCCGCGTCAGGCTCTGGGCTGATGGCTCAGAGCCTGGAGCCTGTTTCCGATTCTGTGTCTCCCTCTCTCTCTGCCCCTCCCCTGTTCATGCTCTGTCTCTCTCTGTCCCAAAAATAAATAAACGTTGGAAAAAAAAAAAAAAAAAGATAATCCAAAAAAAGGAAATCCAAGATCTTCAACTTCACCAGAAATTAATGAATGAGATGGAAAATAATAAAGTAAAACAGCATTTTTCATACCTAGTAAATCAATTAAGATGCTTTTTTATAAATAAGAATGCTTAATGTTGCAAAGATGAGATATCCAATCCCATGTGTTGCTGGTAAAAAGCTTTGGTATGCCCTCTTGGGAAACCAAAAGAGCACTAACATACTTATTCCCTAAAATTTTTTAACTTCATGCCTAGGAATCATTATTACAGAAATTATCAGGATGAAAAAAGTATACACCCAAATTTTACCATTGAATTATGAGGATAGTAAACAAATGGAAACTTCTAAAACAACTATCAATGGAGACACAGTAGAAGAGCTTATAGATCATCCATGATGGAATGTTACACAGAAATGAAATATTAAGACATGTTAATATCAAGATACACATACAAATCAACAGAATGAAAAAAAACCAACATACACAATATTTTTAAAATCCCATATATGAGAGAAAACATACAAATAGAAATTACTGGAAAGATATATAGAAAAGTGTTAAAGTGGTTATTTCTAAATACTGAGAAGACGGATTTATCTTTATACTGTATGTTCTTTGTATTCTCTATTTTCTTTTTTTTTTTCAACGTTTATTTATTTTTGGGACAGAGAGAGACAGAGCATGAACAGGGGAGGGGCAGAGAGAGAGGGAGACACAGAATCGGAAACAGGCTCCAGGCTCTGAGCCATCAGCCCAGAGCCTGACGCGGGGCTCGAACTCCCGGACCGCGAGATCGTGACCTGGCTGAAGTCGGACGCTTAACCGACTGCGCCACCCAGGCGCCCCTGTATTCTCTATTTTTAACAATATGCATATATCATACTTTTTATAGCTAGGGAAAACAGGCATAAAAAAGAATAAATGTAGTTCACTGAACAGAAAATATTGAAATGTTATGCATCTGCTAGGCTATTACTGAAACATGCTTATTACAAATACCTTTTAATAACTTACTAGTTCTTTAACTTCTTCATTATCCTTTCCACTAATATCTTTAGGTTGAAACTTCCATAGCAATGACAAATCAGTCAACAAAAGTGGAACCTTCAAAGGATTTCTAAAAGCCACTTCCACTGTTATTGGTTCTACAAAAAGAAAGGCCTAAATTAGTAACTTCAATAAACCCCACCTACCATCCTATGCTTCAATTCTCTGAACACACCTTACTTTCACAGCTCTGCATTTCTGCCTAGACTGTCCTTTACCAGCCTATAAATGTCCATTTATTCAGGATTCAGTTTTAAAACTACTTCCTCTAGAAGATTTCCCCAATTCCTATGTGCTAACGAATGTCACTCTCTCTTCTATATTCCAATAGCACACTTATATACTAGTATTACATCTCATACATAGTGCCTAGTTTTATACATACAGCTCACTAAGTTATGATTCCTAATTTATTTTTTGCATGCCTGGCTTCCAGTAATTTTTGGCACATAGAAAATTATCTTGCATCTGCTGTAGGTAAACAAAAAACCATGAATAAAAATTCAAGTATATCACCTTCTACAACTGCCAGTGGAAATCTTGAGTTATCTGAATAACTATTCAAACAATATTGTGTGGGGTAGAAATTGGATGGAACTACTCCTCTGTTAACCACAGCTACAACTTGTTCCTCAAGTTCTCGCCACTGCTGAGAGGATTCAGAGTCATATTCCTGATCGAGACTTACATGAGTAGCTGCTTGCTTTTCACCTAAAAAAAAAGTGTCACAATTAAACACGTTTATTAACACCTGCCTTCAATGAAACATATTATTATTATTATTATTATTATTATTATTGTATTTGAGAGAGAAACAGAATGTGCACGCAAGCAGGGGACAAGGGCAGAGGGAGAAGAGGTGGGGGTGTGGGGTGAAAGAGAAAGAGAGTGAGAGTGAGAGAGAGAGAGAGAGACAGAGACAGAGACAGAGACACAGAGAGAGAGTCAGTCTTAAGCAGGCTCCACGTTCAGCACAGAGCCCGACACCGAGCTCAATCCCACAACCCCGGGATCATGACCTGAGCCAAAATTGAGTCGACACTCAATCGACTGAACCACCCAGGCGCCCCTGAAACTTATTTTAAATAAAAATATGAGGTATCCGAATAAATACATATACATATACACTCTTGCCTATAATTATCTGAGAAAAATATCCTCTTATTAACCCTAGTCTAACTGGAACTTGGCTTATAACACTGATGTTCTTTTCCTCTTGACTCTGAAAGAATATATTTTTCCTAATATTCCAAATAATTTTATATGAAATACTTCAAACATACAGAAACACATGGGGAATAACAAATATTTATATATTAAAATTTAACAAATGCCAATGTTTGTTATAAGATCCCAAATACTCTTCATAAAATAAATGTTACAGATAGAATTACTGCCCTCTGTGTAACCTTCCCAAATCCTACTGCTCTCCTTCATGTCCACTAGCCCTTCTTCCCAGGGTTATTCCAAAGCTGAAATATAATGTTTTCATCCATATTTGTTTTTTACTTGATCACATGAATATATACATAAACAATGCATCGAATTGGTTTACATGTTTGAAATTTATAGAAATGGAATTACATTTGACTGACTGTTCTGTAACTGTTTTCACTCAACATTATGGTGTATTATCCATGTAGAAACATACAGAACTATTTCTACAGCATGAATCCATTGTATAAATATGCCAAAATTTATCAATTCATTTCCTGCTACTGTTTCACTTTTTTTTTTTTTTTTGCTGTTAACACTAATGTTGCCATAAACATCCTGATAAATATTTTTAAATAAAATACTAAATTAAATCTCAAGGAGAAATATAGTAAGCTTAAATATAACAATACACAGAATCACAAAGTTTACTCTAACATACATCAATATATTTATACTCTTGGCCCAGTATACCATTCTAAGGTTCAATCCTAAGAAAATAAGCCTATATTTTTAAAAGTCTTACAACAAGGACAGCAGAATATTGGCAATTGTTCTCTGCTTCTGTGTACATTTGAAATTTCCATAATAAACTTATTAAATTTATTAATTATAAATTAATAAATAAATTTCCATAATAAAAAGTTAACAAGTTTTATCCACAAGAACATCCATCACAATGTTTATATAAGGAAAAGAAAATAGTCCAACTATATAAGATGCGAACATTACAGTACTTTATAAGTACTGAATAAAGTATCTTACAGCCATTAACATTGTTCATTAAGATTATATAATAACATGGGAGTGCGTGGGTGGCTCAGTTGGTTAAATATCTGATTTCGGCTCAGGTCACGATCTCATGATCTCATGGTTTGTGGATTCGAGACCCACGTCAGGCTCTGTACTCAGAGCTCTGAGCCTGGAGCCTCCTTTGGATTCTGTGTCTTTCTCTTTCTGCCCCTCTACTGCTTGTGCTCCCTTGCTCTCTCGAAAATAAATAAACATTAAAAAAAAATTTTTTTTAAAAGGTATGTAATAACATGGGCATTTTTCCTATTATGTGAGAAAACCCATTATAATTATAGCTATTTTGTTATTTCTAGCTTTTAGAGCCAGAAGAAAAACCATTGAAGTAGTGGTTATCTTCAAGGTGGTAGGATGGTGACATGGTAGAGTTACTTATCTTCAAACATTCTTCAACAATTACAACATCATTTCTTAAATAAAGAAAAAAGCACTTAAAAAAATAGTCACTAGGTAAAAAGGCAAAATAAAATTTTACAAACCATCTGCTGGTCGTCTGTCGTGGCCAAAGAAAACCCGTGTGGCTGAACTGTTAATATACGGTAAAGGTAGTTGCGGTAAAGGGCCATCTGGTGACATCTGACTTACATTCTAGGAGAAATACAAAAGAAAAAAGTTTTTTTGAGAAAATTCCATTTCCTTCATATTTGCCTCCTCATTTTTTAATATGCAAAGTATTAAAAACATGTTAAGCAAGAATTTTAAGATAAACAATTAATAGTTTTACTTAATACATCAGTCATAAAATTTTAGGTCTCATTTATTCTGGCCCAAGAGAATCTTCCTAAAGTTACTCAGCTAGCTATTAGCTCTCTTTGGAAGTTAAAACTTCCAAATATTATTTTGGTGCACTTTACTTCCTGTGACTCATTACAGCATCCTATCTGCCAAAATTCTAACCCATATGATCTCAAATTAATAAAGTTTCTTAGAAAGAGGTATTTTTCTGCAGGACAGATAAAATATTCATTATCCATAGGTCTTCAGAAAAAAATTCACAACTTTCCACTTTTTCCGTAAAACAATGTTTTGTATTTTCTACCCTCTTGTCTCAGTGAAGTATTTTCTCACCAAGGGATGGTATGAGGACCCAATATAAAAAAATTTGTATGATTCAAAAAAAAGAAATAATGAAGAAATAGTCCAGAATGTTGTTAATTCCAATATAAATCAAATGTTTAATGAAATATTAAAATCCTCTTGTAAAGAACTGTAGAAGAGCAATGCAACTCAGATCTATGACTCAAGAGCATAGCCTGCCACACTTTATTATGGCAGATAAGTACATAAATTCTAAGAAAGCCATTTTATTAAACTCCTACTAGACACCACTGAATATGCTTTTTGCTGAAAGTAATAACTTAAATATAATTTTAATATCTAGTCCTGAAAATAAGTATTCACCTTGTAAACATAAAGATACTCTCTGAGGAAGGCCCCTTGTTGAGCAGCAGATTGTTTACTTTCATTGATTAAAATATGCCTAAAAGCAGACACAGCATTGTCCAGTTGCCTAAGGGTATAGGACTGACGCCCAATAGTGAAGTTAATGTGATCCTCTGCCAGAGACCAGCCTTTTCCTTTGTAAACCTGCATGGCTTGACAATAACAGCGTAAAGCATGCTTTTTCTGTAAAAAAATAAACAAAGTATTACAATCTGAATTTATCTTGGACTAGAAAAAACAAATACACACACACATAATCACATAACTGTTAATTGGTACTTCCTCTAACAGAGACTGGAATGATGAGCAAAATGAAACTAACATTTATGAAAACCCCATTGCAATTATTACTAAAAACCAAGAGATCCTGAAGTAGGCAAGTTAATTGCTTTGTCCAAGGGCAGGAAGTCTAAGAAGTCAGAAATAATAATGACTTTATAAAAAACCATCTAGGAGTTCTCAGAATGGCAGTATATGGAGTCATGAATCAGAGGCTTGGTTGTTATTTTAATGTTTTTTTTTAATGTTTATTTATTTTTGAGAGAGACAGAGACAGAATGAGAGTGGGTTAGGGGCAGAGAGAGAGGGAGACACAGAATCCAAAGCAGGCTCCAGCTGTCAGCACACAGCCCGAAGCGGGGCTTGAACTCACAAGCTGTGAGATCATCACCTGAGCTGAAGTCGGCCACTCAACTGACTGAGCCACCCAGGCGCCCCGGTTGTTATTTTATAACTAAGAACTATCTTACTAATTTTGTTATGATCATCTCTATACCACTGCATTGGGCTGAATGAATACCCCATACGTGTGTATGTATGTATTTATATGTGTATACACATTTTTTAACTACTGTTTCACTTGGGAGTAAGAGTATGATATATTCTTTTTTTTTTTTTTTTTCCCACTGCTGCATCCTGCCACACCCGTGAGCAATTATTTGGCATTAATTACCTATCACTGCCACACTCTGAACTCAGACAACCTTTAGCTTAAAACCTGGATTTGGTACCAAGGAAGAGGCTTCTCCCCACTCAACCTTCTGCTTCAGAGTATACTCTTATACCTCCTCTCCTCTCCAGGGTGGATTACAAACTTTTAGTATGTATATCCAAGACTGCTCGTTTTTTAAAAGAAATGTTTCCTTGTAAATAAATAATTAAAACAAATCAAAATCATCTGCCACTTAATACCATAGAATTTAAGAACTCAGTATCTCTTTTGTGATATTCCTACAGAGATACCCAATTTGAATCTCATCACGGGGAAACACCAAACAAACCTAAATTGAGGGATACTCCACAAAAATAACTGGACTGTAATCTTCAAAAGTATCAAGGTGATAAAGTCAAAGTATCTTTCTGAACAGGATCCTTATGCTATAAAGGACCATTTTTATGGGACAACTGTCAAAACCCACATGGGGTCTAAGGATGGGTGGTACTGTATTAGTACTAAGTTCTTGATTTGATGGTTGTATTATGGTTATATAGTAGAAAAAAGTCTTGTTTCTAGGAAATAGGAAATAATGTCCTAAAGTATGTGGAGGTAATGAGATACCAGGGAGACAACTATCAAACACTCAGGTAAAGTTTCTAACTGTACTTGTAACATTTTTATAAGTTTGAGACTATTTCAAAATAATTTTAAAGTGATATTTCTTGAAAACAACCCTAATCTCCATACTGCATTTAGTAAAAAGGAATACAAACAAGTCTTAAAAACTAAGAGATACAGAGAAAAAATTGAATATGTCAAAATGCTGAGTTCAAGTACATTTTTAGGATTTCTTGGAAAAACATCCAATGAGATTTAAAAGGTAAAAAGGGGGGCGCCTGGGTGGCGCAGTCGGTTAAGCGTCCGACTTCAGCCAGGTCACGATCTCGCGGTCCGTGAGTTCGAGCCCCGCATCAGGCTCTGGGCTGATGGCTCGGAGCCTGGAGCCTGTTTCCGATTCTGTGTCTCCCTCTCTCTCTGCCCCTCCCCCGTTCATGCTCTGTCTCTCTCTGTCCCAAAAATAAATAAACGTTGAAAAAAAAAATTTTAAAGGTAAAAAGGATTTAAAGTCTGCTTTTTTAAAGTAAGAATTGAAAGACTGTCTAGGGGTATACTTGGACACATATACATATACCCACCCCAGCAATTTTTTTTTTAAGTTTATTTATTATTCTGAGAGTGAGAGCAGGAGGGGCAGAGAGAGAACTGGAGAGAGAGAATCTCAAGCAGGTTCCATACTGTCAGCATGAAGCCTGAAGCCAAGGCTCGAACTCACAAACCTGTGAGGTCATGACCTGAGATGAAATCAAGAGTCGGACACAACTGATTGAGCCACCCAGGCACCCTCTCCCCAGCACTTCCTTAAAAATTTTTTTTACTAATTATCATAAAAAAAATTTACTAATTTTAATCTTTGGTAATGCCAGTTCCTTTTTTTTAAATGCCTTTCACTAGTTGATAATCATAATGGAAATCTAATGGGGGAAAAAAAAACCTATAAAAAATTTCTAGGGGCACCTGGGTGGCTCAGTCAGTTGAGTATACAACTCTTGATTTCAGCTCAGTTCATGTTCTTGCAGTTGTGAGATCAAGCCCCATGTCAGGCTCTGCAATGGGAATGGAGCCTGCTTGAGATTCTCTCCCTCCCTCCCTTTCTACCTCTGCCCAGCTTGCGCTCTCATGCATAGGCTCTCTCTCTCTTAAAAAATAAAAAAAAAAGTAAAAAGGAAAAATTTCTAGGGACAAGATAAGCAATCCAGCACAAATTCTCAGGGAGGACTGAGAAATGGCATTACTATACAAACATATCTCCTCTACTGTCCTCTCATCCTTGCCAACAACACACATTTTAATGGAAATGTCATGAAAAGTTGGTGTTTCTCAGAAACAATTTGGCCTCAGTCACAACTGTTTGTGTTCTACGTCCTACCTTCCAAGGAAGATACTGTTCTTGACCAATTTCAATAGGATATGCATTTGCTTTTCCAACAGAAAAGCATTTCTAGTCATGCTTTCAGCTGCTACATACTGTCTGAGAAAGAGGTTCTGGGTCTATATAGAATGTTCGCAAAATACAAAACCGGGTACCCTGGAATCATTAACTCCATGATATAACTACAGTTAGATTACTGAGCCAAATAGTAAATGTATGTCAACCTACCACAAATGTAGCCATTTTTAATTTGCTATGCATTTCCTAGAAGCAACATGCCCTACAATTTCAGAAGATGAAATATGCATGGCTATTTCCAGTTCCAATGACATCATCATGTTCACAAATGAAACCATTCACAAAAGTGGACAAAGATGTGGAAAAAGAATGACTTGTTTTTAATAAGAGACAATGAACCATTCACAATGAGGTATATAATTTTCCTCCCAAGCAAAGGGAACCACATACTTTATGCATTTTGTAAATTTTTGAACAGAACACTTTTAAGTTTTTTATTTTGAAAGAGAGAGACAGAGACAGAGACAGAGACAGATAGGAACACAGGGAGGATTCTTCAATCCACATTTCTATCCACCATTTACTACCGCTACCACTCTGCCTCCAGCAAAGTCCCTCCAACTAATGCTTAAAGAGGCAACTGGGGCTGGAGAAACTGCTCTAAATTAATCGATCTAAATTAAAGATCTCTCCAACCCAACTGCTTCCAGGTACGAGAGAGAGATGATTTCTACTCATTAAATATTTAGTAAATATCATTATAAGGCACTTTGAGAGGTAACAGAAGACTAGAGCTGAAGTAGGGACAGTCCAACCACTGTGAAGGATAAAGGATAATTAAAACTGGTTGAATACATTCAGTATATTGGAACTTTCACATATATACTTTGGTTTAAGCTCACAAAACTTTGGGAGAATTTTCAAATTTTATAAATACAAAACCTGAGGCTCAGAGAAGTAACCCAGGTCATGTTGTGAGTAGAAGATCAAGACTGAAGCCCACATTTACCTAATTCCAAATCTCATGCCCTTACCAATATAACAAAATTTACTTCCATTTTTAGGATTAATTTTAAATCATAAAAAATTGACAAATGACATACATTTATAAAATACATAACTGTAACAAAAATTAAAATAATTTATTTGTTAAATAAAATGCACTCACTTGCCCTGCTTTACTAAACCGATGTCCTGCCAGTATCATATGAAATGCGTATTTTCTAACCATGGGGCTCTTCATGTTTATAAAGCAATGTGCCGCCTGTTCCAAAAGAAGTGCACTTCGAAGATCAGAATCCTATTGAATGTTTAAGAGAAAATAAGGTTAGTTTCACAAAATTAAAAGTAAAAAGATAACTGGTAAAAAAATATTTACTTTCTAAAAACAATATAAGCATATTCAAATTAACTTAAGAGTATCTGAGGGAAGAGATCAAGGGGCAATCTAATCTTGATGATTCTTTCTTCCAATAAGCATGAACTTTTCTTAAAATCCTTCAAAACATTCTCTACCATGAAATATTTTCTTTTGTTTTTCATAAAGCCAAATGTGTGGTTATGATATGTACCCTGTAATAAATCTCTGAAGAAATGTAATCCCTTTTCGGGGCGCCTGGGTGGCTCAGTCAGTTAAGCGTCCGACTTCAGCTCAGGTCATGATCTCACACTCCGTGAGTTCGAGCCCCACGTCAGGCTCTGTGCTGACAGCTCAGAGCCTGGAGCCTGCTTTGGATTCTGTGTCTCCCTCCCCCTCTGCCCCTCCCCTGCTCATGCTCTCTCTCTGTCTCAAAAATATACAAAAGAAATGTAATCCTTTTTCAAATGGCAAAGAAAAAAGTATATAAACTGAGGATTTAATACAGGTATACTGAATAAAGATAAACCAGAAAAGAGAATGCAGAAAACAATAGATTCACAATTATCTAATTTCTTCTGGAAACTGATCGGTGACATCCAATAGCCTATTTCCATCCAAGAAAAAAGGAAAGATAAAAAGAGAATGTGTGTAGATTATGAAATAATCCAGTCTACTACTTTATCCTCTATTAACTTTACTGGATTTAAAAGCAATTCTCAATTTTTGCTTAATTCAAGAATGTCAAAATGACTGCTTTTCATTAAAAAATTTAGAAGGCTTTTCCCTTAGAAGATTATCACCTACTATTAGTATTATTAGTAAATGGTCAACTCAAATTAGTTTCCACTTCAACAGACTCTTACAACAGTGTCTACAAAAACCACATACCGCATTTACATCCTCACCCATAAGGACAACCTTTCAAATGAAAGAGCCATCATCACTTTACAAATAACTGAGAAAGTAGTGAAGGTTGCTGATCAAGCATCAACAACATTTTCACCAAAACTTTCTCTAGGTTTTCAGCTGTTCTCAAGCTGAACTTACCATGCCCTTCCATGTGTTCTGCTGCCATTATTTTCCCCAGGGAAAGTTGAAAACAGAAAACATTTACTTTAAATGCAATAATGTCAACAAATTATAGTTACATCAAATAGTGCTCATAATCAGTGTAGTCAGTGATTATAACTATCTCTGCAGCAATCACAAAATTGGAGTGGAAACAGATCTGAGGAAAAAGTCTAGAAAGCATCCAGTAAATGGCAGATATTATTTCAATCCCCTTGTGACAAAAACTAAGTATCTGATCAGGTGTTTTTTTCTAAGTAAGATCCCAAAGCTAGTAAGTGGGAAAATCAGGAATGTACAATTAACAAGCAGTTCTTATCCAAGGGTTTACATCAGAATTACTTAAGGCACCTAGGGAGTATACTTTTTTTATTTTTTAGGAAAATGTTTTCTTTAAAAATACTTTTTTCTAAAAGAATAAATGTTCAGAAAAAAAAAAAAAAAGTGAACATCTTTCTTTCCTACCCCATGCCTCATCTGACTTTCCAGAGGTACCTACAGTTACCAGCTTGGTGTTGGTGTTTGTCATTTCTCTCGCTCCATATTTGTTTTTATGTAATAGTTTTCTAAAAATACACATACTTTTTTATACATAAATGGTATTATACAGAATATTCTTTATCTCATTTTTTGACTTACAATAATATCACGGACATCTTTCAAGACACCTACATCTCTTGTTTCTTTTAAAGATACATTGTATCCTGTTATATAAATACACCATAATTTTATTAATACAGTGTCCAACTGATTTAATATTGCTTCAGAATTTTGTTACTACAAAAAAATACTTTGATAAACATCTTTACAAAATCATTTTTGAGTAATTATACATTTTTATTAGACACATTTCCGCAAGTAGAACCGGTTAATGAAAGCTATGTATATAGTTCAATTTCTAGCCAACAGAAAAAAAAAAAGTAATACCAACATATAGTCATCTCAACAGAGAAGGAGTGTATGTTTTCTATTCCACTCAGCCAAAAATCATTTAAATTTTTTTTTACCTCTTTAATTAAAAAAAAAAAAAACACTTTGCTCAACATACATTTACTAGTAAGGCTGGTAATCTTTTCGTATGTTTAACGATCTTTGTATTTTTTCTGTGAATCACCCATTTATATTTTTTTTGTGAATGGGTTTTTGTGATCATGGGGTTTCTAAAAGCCCTTTGTATGCTTAATCAATATTAGGTCTTTGTCATACATTTGCATTAGTATTTCCCAGTTTTTACATGAAAGAGTTTATTTAGTAGTCAAGCATACTATCTTTTGCCTTTATAGCTTCAAAATACTGCATCAAACTAAGAAAGGATGATATCATTCCTAGATTAAAAAAAAATGTTTTTCTACATATTCTGTTAGGTTGTTTTTCCATATTATAACTTAATCAAGCTATAATTATATTATCATGTAACAAGTAAGACAGGAATCCAACCTCAAACAGTTAGATGTCACAATACTATTTGGTGAATAACCTAACATTCCCCACTAGTTTTAATGATACCTAATCATATGTTGTATTTAAATTCTCATTCTATTCCATTACTCTGTCTCTTTTTATCACTGTAAAAAGTTTCAATTTCTGTAGCTTTGTAACATTTTAATATCTGGAAGAGCAATTCCCTCTAATTACTTCTTCTATTTCAGAATTTTATTTAGGCTTCTCAATAGTATTTCACAGGTTTTTTTAAGTGCTATAAATTAAGTCTATACCTAGTATGTGCAAGCGAACACACGCTGGCACATACAAACATACAGCATAAATACATATATATGTTTTTTAATTGCCTATGAGGCTTCATTAAACTCAAAAACTTGGAAGGGCAGCAATCCTGGACATTTTGATTAAGATAAGGAACACGCCTTCGAATCTTTGATGGTATGTAAATGATTCTAATGTATAACCCAATTGAGACCAGGACAGTAAACCCTCAGCACAGTCAAAATTAATACTCAAAGGCTGACCAATTTAGAAGAGACTTGGAAGTCCATGGCATATTATTAATTTAGTTGAAGCAAAATTTGACTCTTGAATCCAGTATGGCAGTTGTCTGAAAAAGAATCAATTTGCTGTGCTGAATGCCCTACACTCATGGCTCACTGCAACTTTGTTCTTTAGTAGTCCCTATCGCTTATAGTGACACCTAAAGGAGAAAAAACATTCCCCTGAAACCAAAAAAATAGCCCCGCAAAGAATCACAACTGCCATCAGTGTCGATGGAAGAAAAATGAAAGAATTTCACAAAGTGACAGTTTTATCTAGAAAGCAGAGGCTTTGAATGAATTGAATAAAATTTTATTTTAGTGGTAGTTCACATCTATGATATGAACAAGTCTATTACATACGCTCCATAAGGAACTAAGAAAAAAATATCTGATACTACAGAACTGATACAGGTACTGGTGGCACAAACTTAAAGGAATCAAATCTCAAGGATGGCTTTCAGATTTTTTCTTTGGGTAACTATGAAGTTAGCAGGAAAGGTGCTATGAGCTGATGAGTTTACCACAGGAACAGTTCCTGCCAAGGTGAAGAACCTTGTAAAAACTATTACTATCCCAGATAGTAAAAAAAAAACAAAAAACAAAAAACTGATTTACTGTGTTTAAATGCAGTAACAAATGGGCTATTAAGACCAGAATAAATGTTCAGCACAGAAACAAAGACATAAGTAGAAGAAAAGCATCATATCTTAAGCACCAAATTCAGACACGCTGTCTTGTGTGGTGGTAAATGTGGCATACTGTATCACTAGCTGGGTTTGCTCTGTCATCCTGAGAATCCCAGGGCCTAACAATAGTAAGATCCACTTGCCCATAAATTTGCAGTCCAAAAAATAAAGCCAGAAGAATTTTTGCTAGATAATTTTTATTCAAGCTCCTAAAGCATAAATTCCCTTTATATTCACTGATAATTCCTAGACTGAAAAACAGCAATATATTCAAACCCACGTTAAGATTATTTATTACAATACGGAACATCATCGCCCTCAAGTGTCTACATGTTCAGCTCTACCAAATAATTTATGTCTAGCAACTATTCATATTGATCAGTTGTCAATGCAATATCAATTACTCAACATTGTTAATATCATCCCTTAACCTAATTAGTTAACCTTTTTAGAATAATTAATGGTTCAGCTCAACAAATACAGGTAAATTATATACCATGTGCCAAGGCCAGTGCTAGGCAAGAAAGACAAAAATGTAGAAGACAACACAGTTCCCTACCCTCAGGAACTTAAATATGATTTCCAGTATTACATGACAAGTCAGGTCTTCCAGCATTATATGAGAGGGGAGGATAGAGACACAGGATAACCTGGGGCACTGCAGATAACTATCTTTAGGACAAGACTGATATAAGGACTTGTAGACAAGGTGAACAAAGAGGAAAAGGGCCACAGTCCAGAAGGACATTAAGGACATGAACCAAGACAGCAGTAGGAAGGACTTAAAGTGGAGGGAGTAAATTATTTGGAGATACGGAAAGAAAACAACAAAAACAAAAAACACCCAACTGGATTAGTGATAGGAGAATACAGGCACCTCTCAGTTTTGTGCTGAACAAACAAGGAGCTAGAGGGTTATACCATAATTTTAAATCATGATCAACAAGGTAAGAAAGTTTCTGTGTTTAGATATGTTAACTTAAGGTGCTTTAGAAATATCCAAGTAGGTAAGTCTAAAAGGCAGCTGGCATTACAAATCTATAAACCTCAAAGAGATCAGTGTTGAAGACAGATTTAAGAGTAAAAATCATCACTAAGAACTGACAACACCCAAAAATGTGTAGAGTAAAAAGTACAGCAGTCCAAGGATTAAAACCATAGGGTATATTAACATTTAAAAGGCAAACAAAGGAGGCGCTTGATTTTGTTCTTTTGCTCTTAAGCATTCATCTAAAAAAAAAAAGCCTATCTTTAACCATACTCACAAAATCACTACCATTGTACTTTACAAGCCAGGAGTCAATGCAACTTAATAATATCTGTTGTAAACCTTCACCAGCAACTATAAATGGATTACTTTTTCTGTCTTTTGAAATATTCATAATATAGATTATTTTCAATGCTTAAGATTATTGTTTTTAAAAGTTCATACTAGTGAAAACAAGATTAAAAAGTCCTCAGTGATTACTCATTTTAAGTATCAACTGTATATGAGAATGATGCACATGTATGTTGCTTTAAATATTGTTATACATAAGAAAACAATTCCATTTACAACTGCACCAAAAAGAATAAAATACCTAGGAATAAACTTAACCAAAGAGGTGAAAGACCTGTACTCTGAAAACTGTAAAATACTGATGAAAGAAACTGAAGATGACACAAACGAATGGAAAGTTAATCCATGCTAATATACTGGAAGAATTACTGTTGTTAAAATTACCATACTTCCCAAAGCAATCTACAGATTCAATGCAATTACCATCAAAACACCAATAGCATTTTTCAGAGAAATAGAACAAACAATACTAAAATTTGTGGAACCACAGAAGACCCTGAATAGCTAAAGCAATCTTGAGAAAAAAGAACAAAGCTGTTCTTTGAAATCCCAGATTTCAAGATACACTACAAAGCTTTAAAAATCAAAACAGCACGGTACTGGCACAAAAATGAGATATATACAGACCAATGGAATAGAATAGACATCTCCAAAATAAAAGCCATCCTTATATGATCAAGGATCTATCTATTTAATCTATGATAAAGGAGGCAATAAAATACAATGGGGAAAAGTCTCTTAAATAAATGCTGCTGGGAAAACTGGACAGCTACATGCAAAAAGAATGAAACTGGACCACTTTCTTTACACCACTCAAAAATAAACTCAAAATAGATTAAAGACCTAAATGTGAGATCTGAAACCATAAAAATCCTAGAAGAGATTGCAGTAATTTCTCTGTCATCGACCATGACAATGTTTTTCTAGATATGTCTCTTTTTTTGTATAGGGCAAGGGAAACAAAAGCAAAAATAAACTATTGGGACTGTTATCAAAATAAAAAGTTTTGCACAGTGAAAAAACTGTCAACAAAAAGGCAAGCTACTGAATGGGAGAAGATATCTGCAAATAATATACCCAATAAGAGGATAATAGCCAAAATATATAAAGAACTTAAACTAACTCAACATCAAAAAATAAACAATCCCATTGAAAGTGGTGTAGAGGACCTGAACAGACATTTATCCAAAGAAGACATACAGATGGTCAACAGACACTTGAAATGATACTCAACATCACTCATCATTAAGGAAATGCAAATCACAATTACAATGAGACATCACCTGTCAGAATGGCTAAACTCAATAACACAAGAAACAACAAGTGTTGGTGAGGATGTGGAAAAAAGGGAAACCTTGTGCACTGCTGAGAATGCAAACTGGTACAGCCACTGCGGAAAATTATATGGAGTTCCTCAGAAAGTTAAAAATGGAACTACCCTATGATCCACTAATCACACTACTGGGTATTTATTTTCCCAAAGAATACAAAAACACTAATTTGAAAGGATGTATGCACCCCTTGTTTATTGCAGCTTTACAACAGCTAAGGTACGCAAGCAACCGAAGCATCCACTAGTAGACAAATGGATACTTATATACAAAAGGGAATATTACACAGCCATAAAAAAGAATGAACTCTTGCCATCTGCAACAACATATAGATGGACCTAGAGGATATTATGTGAAGTGAAACAAGTCAGACTGAGAATATCAAATACCATATAACTTCATTCATATATAGAAACTTAAAACAAATGAATAAATAAAAAGCAGAATCAGAGCTATAAATACAGAGAACAAATTGATGGTTGCCAGAGGGAAAGGGTTGGGGAAATGGGCAAAAATGGATGAAAAGGAATGGGCGATACAGGCTTCCAGTTATGGAATAAGTCATATCATAGGGAATAGTCAATGATACTGTAATAGTGCTGTATGTGACAGATGGTAACTACACTTGTGGTGAGCACAGTATAATGTATAGAGAAGTTGAATCCTGTGTTGTATATCTGAAATTAATGTAACATTGTATGTCAACTATACTCAAAGTAAAAAATTTTTAAAGAAAAATAATGTAAATAAATACACAGTTACACATAAGTCAGAATCTAATTCACAGGAGATGTACAATATATGTTTGTGGTTAATAATAGCATAGACTTAAAACTTAGAAATAAAATAAATTCTCAAAATATTTATGAAATATCACATTTAAAATTAATTCAACAAATAGCTAAAGTAGCATAGTGTAAATTCCCAAAAGGAAATTCTCCTCTACTTTTATGTTTTGCACACCCTTTCAAGAAAAAAGACACACTTTTTAAAATTTATAGTGTCATTAAAGTAAATACATTTTCAGTACCTCACTGGTCAACCGTATTAGGAGAGCTGCGGCCTCTGAATATTTGCTTTGGCTTTTTAAGATTTCAGCACTAAGCAATACACATCTTTCAGCCAATACCATATTCCTAAAGAAAAAAAGAAAAGAAAAATATAATTAGCACTACAATAATATCTTAATACATCATAGTAACCATGTGTTAAATAAAAGTTCCAATTCTAGTTTGTGAATAAAAAGAAATCCATGTTCTTGTTTTCCACTTACCAAAAAGGTTAAAAAGAAAACTTCAAAGAATTCTCATAAGTATTCAAAACTTTTGATCATCATATAATTTCACGGTAAGAATACAGTGCAAAGTCACATTTTCTATACACAAAACACTAGAACCTAAATGGTATATTTGAACCAGCTGCTGGTTAACAAATAAAACTTGCTATGAACACAAAAGAATACATACATTTCACCATATTTCTTTCTCTTTCCTCATTGCAAACTGTGGTTATGTGTGTTTTAATTTACGGCTACTTCTGGGAATACTTAAGTGTTTTCCATCTAGTAGTACCATTGAGATATTTCAATTGGAGATAACATGAGGGGCAGTGATGCCTAATTGATTCTTGAGCAAAATCTTTGTAAAAACACACAATCAGCTGATTTTTCTTCATGGACTATTATCATCAATAATTAAAAATAATAAAATACCATTATTAAAAATAATAAAATAGAGGCATATGAGTGGCTCCGTTGGTTAGGCATCTGACCCTTGATTTCGGCTCAGGTTATAATCTCACAGTCATGAAATTGAGCCCTGTGTTGGCCTCTGCGGCAGGCGTGGAGCCTGCTTTTAAGATTCTCTCTATCCCTCACACTCTGCCCCTCCTTCTCTGTCTCTAAAAAATAATAATAATAATAAATTAAAATATTCTTACTGTGAAATTATAAGATGGAATGCTTTTGCTGGGAAATAGCAAAGTTTTTTATTTTAATTTTCTAATCCTTATATCAAAATTGGCCTTAAAATTGCACAGATTACTAACTTGAAGGTCATTCTGAACAGTGATATTTTAAAAATACAATTTTCTACATTCAAAAGTTATCTGCCATAAGCTTACTACAAATCATGTTTTCTTAGGTTAGTATTTATAAACATCTAAGGTTATTTTAATGAACACAAAAGACTAACTCCTAATTAGTAACATCTACTCATATATAATATGCTCTCTTTTTTTTTTAAGTATATTTATTTTGAGAGAGAGAGAAAGAGAGTGTGGGGGGACAGAGAGAGAGAGGAAGACAGAGAATTCCAAGCAGGCTACACACCATCAGCACACAGCCCCATGTGGGGCCAGAACTCACAGACCATGACATCATGACCTGAGCCGAAGTCCAATGCTTAACCTACTGAGCCACCCAGGCACCCCTTAAATATGCTCATTTCTTAAAGAGTTTTAAGTAAACTTTATAAACACTGTTACATCTTACACTATTGTTTTACTTATTTTTGTTTGATTCCTCACCTATTTTCTCCATGTGGTCAGTTATTAGGTTAAACGCTACCAAGTCCAAGATTTGATTAATTTGTTTATTCAAGCAACATTAACAAAAATCATTTTGGGGGCGCCTGAGTGGTTCAGTCGGTTGAGCGTCTGACTTCAGCTCAGGTCATGATCTCGCAGTCTGTGAGTTCGAGCCCCGCGTCAGGCTCTGTGCTGACAGCTCAGAGTCTTGAGCCTGCTTCAGACTCTGTGTCTCTCCATCTCTCGGCCCCTCCCCTGCTCATGCTGTGTGTCTCTCTGTCTCTCAATAATAAATAAACGTTACAAAAAATTTTTTTTCTTAAATCATTTATGTTCATATTTGCAAATCAATGTGATACATCACATCAACAAAAGGTATAAAAACCATGTGATCATTTCAATAGATGCAGAAAAAGCATCTGACAAAGTACAACATCCAGTCATGATTAAAACCCTCAAACAAAGTAAGTTTAGAGGAACAAACCTCAACATAATAAAGTCCTTATATGAAAACCAACAGCAAACATCACACTCAGTGTATGAGTTTTTTTCCTAAGGTCAGGAACAAGACAAGGATGTCCACTCTCACCACCTTTATTCAACACAGCAGTGGAAGTCCTAACCTCAGCACTCGTACAACAAAAAGGAATAAAGGGCATCCAAATAGGCAAGGAAGAAGTAAAACTTTCACTATTTGCAGATGACATGATACTATACATAGAAAACCTGAAAGACTCCACCAAAAAACTACTAGAACTGATGAATGAATTCAGTACAGTTGCAGGATATAAATCCACTTCATTTCTATACACCAATAATGAAATAGCAGAAAGACAAATAAGAAAAAAAATCCATTTACAACTGTCGCAAAAATAATAAAATACCTAGGAATAAACTTACCCAGGGAGATAAAAGACCTGTATTCTAAAAACTGTAAAACACTGATGAAAGAAAGTGAAAACAACACAAACAAATGAAAAGACAATCCATCCTCATGGATTGAAAGAACAAATACTGTTAAAATGTCTATACTATCCAAATCAATCTACAAATTTAATGCAATCCCTTTCAAAATACCACAGCATTTTTCATAGAACTAGAACCAATAATCCTAAAATTTATATGGAACAACAGAACCTGAATAGCCAAAGCAAGCTTGAATAAAGAGGAACAAAATTGGAGGTATCACAATTCCAGAGTTCAAGTTTTATTATAAAGCTGCAGTAATCAGGGTGGCTGCAGCCTGGGTGACTCAGTCGGTTAAGTATCTGACTCTTGATCTCGGCTCAGGTCATGATCTCACGGTTCATGTGTTCAAGCCCCATGTTGCACTACGCACTGTCAGTGCAGAGCCTGTTTGGGATTCACTCTCTCCCTCTCTCTGTCCCTCCCCAACTCACACTCACTCCCTCTCTAAATAAATAAATAAATAAATAAATAAATAAATAAATAAATAAATAAATAA
>NW_024412397.1:41264887-41288480 GCF_014898765.1 Herpailurus yagouaroundi | reverse complement strand
TAAATAAATAAATAAATAAATAAATAAATAAATAAATAAATAAATAAGACTTAAAAAAAAAAAAAGCTGTAGTAATTAAAACAGTATGGCACTGGCACAAAAACAGACACATGGATCACTGGAACACAACAGAAAGCCCAGAAATAAACTCATAATTACATGGTCAACTAATCTTTGATAAACGAGGCACGAATATGCAATGGGAAAAAGTCTCTTCAACAAATGGTATTGGGAAAATTGAACAACTACATGCAAAAGAATGAAACTGGACCACTTTCTTATACCACACACAAAAATAAACTCAAAATGGATTAAGGACCTAAATGTAAGTCCTGAAACTATAAAAATCCAGGAAGAGAGCATAGGCAGTAACTTCTCTGACACTGGCCACAGGAACATCTTTGTAGATGTCTCCCAAGGCAAGAGAAACAAAAGCAAAAATTAAATATTGAGACTACATCAAAATAAAAAGCTTCTGCACAGCAAAAGGAAACCAACCACACTAAAAAACAATCTACTAAATGGAAGAAGATATTTGCAAATGACCTGATAAAGGATTAGTACCTAAAATATATAAAGAACATATATAACTCAACACCAAATACAATTAAGCATCAATCCAATTAAAAAATGAGCAGAAGACATGAACATTTCTCCAAAGAAGACATCCAGATGGCCAAAAGACACATGAAAAGATGCTCAACATCACTCATCACCAGGGAAATGCAAATCAAAATCGCAATGAGATATCTCCTCACACCTATCAGAATGACCAAAATTTTGAATTTTTAACAAAAATATCTACATTTTTTTTTAATTTTTTTTTTCAACGTTTTTATTTATTTTTGGGACAGAGAGAGACAGAGCATGAACGGGGGAGGGGCAGAGAGAGAGGGAGACACAGAATCGGAAACAGGCTCCAGGCTCCGAGCCATCAGCCCAGAGGCTGACGCGGGGCTCGAACTCACGGACCACAAGATCGTGACCTGGCTGAAGTCGGACGCTTAACCGACTGCGCCACCCAGGCGCCCCTAAATAAGTAATTTTTTAAAAAATCATTTGGTTCAGGCATTGGAAGTGCTACAAACTCAAGTATTTCCATGACACAATCCCTAACTAAAAAAGGAAACTGGTATAAAACAGGTAATGGACACCTGGGTGGCTTAGTCAGTTAAGCATCTAGCTCTTGATTTCAGCTCACATCATGATCTCACAGTCATGAGATTGGGCCCCGCATCAGACTCCACACTGAATGTGGAGCCTGCTTGACATTCTCTCTCCCTCTTCCTCTCCCCCTCCCCCACTGCATGTGTGCCCTCTCTCTAAAAAACCAACAAACAAAAAAACATAGATAACCAACAGGGAATACTTGATATTTACTATGATTTGGGGAGAGTAAGGGAATGGATGGCATCATAAAAGAATATTTAAGAAAATCTTTTAAGGATAAACAGGATCTCATCAGTTAAAAGGTGAAGCATGGTATTCTAAGAGGAGGGCATTGTAAAAGTAATATTGCATTTCCTGTACTTTAAGAAAATTTATTTACATTTTAATATTTCTGAGATCAGGGAGCTTCTTAAAATGCACATGTATAATGAATGTAGTGTTTCTCATTTATCCCAAAATATATATTAAATTGATGATCAATCTTATCAATTATGATAACTTAGAATAAAGATTATAAAGTAAATTTTTTGCAAAACAATAAGTGTAGACTTAGAAAAAGATGATAGTCTACTGCAGACAGGAGGACAAAATTGGATTGCCAGACATATCTGGCTATCTGAGTCACTAGGTATTATGCCTTCTCTTTTGCATCATTCCATGTGCCTCTCACCGAAAGCTATGTACCTTGTGAAAACAAGAAAAATCTTCTCAGAGAACGAATATTCAAACTTCTTGAAAGTTTTTTACTACTCTAGTTTCTATGACACCTCACTCTCCTAGTTCTTCTACCTTCTGAACCTCACCTTTTCAGAATCCTTCAATGTGTCCTCCTTCACACAGGGCATATCTCCTGCCAGACTCTCCAAATATATACATATATATATATATATATATATATATATATATATATATATATTTTTTTTTTTTTTTTTAAATATAGTTTCGAACAGACTGTAAAAGGTAAGAGGTGGGATCCAAAATTGGCTCCACCACGTATTAGCTGCGGCCCTAGAGCAAGTTAAACTCTAAGTTTCATTCTTCTCATCTATAAGTGAGGATAATGATAGTACCCACCATTTCACAGATTTGTTGTAAAGATTCAATGAGCATGTAAATTACTTTGGCATAGTGGCAAATGCTGGGCACACACAAAAAAGTTAATGCTTATTAGTGCTGTTAAAACACTAAAAAACACACTGCTATTACTAATCCTTAAACAACATTATAAGAGACAAGACTGCCTCTTTATCTGTCTTCCAACCCATTCATTCTACATAGAACAGTCAGATCAACCTTCCTGAAAAATCACTTTTATTATGTCAAGGTTCTATGTGAATATTCAGGAACTCTCCATTGCTAATACATAAATCTTAACCACAGCTTAAGAATAACAATAATAAGTGAGAGTGAAGGCTCCCCACACCAATGTCTCTCAAAACACCTTTTCATGTACACCTTCTAACCTAGCCAAGGCTCCATTTCCTTTTACCAGTGATGTTCAACCAAAACATTATTCCTGCCAATCACAATTCCTGAAATATATTCATGGCTGTCAAATCCCCACTACCTTTCTTCTAGATTCATTCCTTAAAAATACTATGAAACCTCCTCTGACCACTTTCTGCACCGGTTCATAGTCTCCTTACAGGTGGTGAGTTCTAACTACTATAGAGTTCCAAGAGAACTCATTATGTGTGAAGAAAACACTTCTCGTTTTCTTCCCTGGACTACTATTTAATTCTCTGTGTTCTGCCTATTTAACAAGAAAAATTCAAAATGGCTAACCCCTGGCTTAACAATAGTTTAGGTTAGAGCTATCTTCACAATAAAATCATCCAATGTAACATATAACCCCAATTTTACATGTAACAAATTCTTAACTACAAATCCAAACAAAAGAGGAAAATAAGGGATATAAGAAAACACTGACTTTTAAAAAAATCACCTCATCTTATCTGAGTATACTGACTTGATTTGGGAGCTTGTTTAAGTTTAAAGCCTGAAAACAAACAACCATTTACATCTAATAATAATGTAAGTGTTAAATTTACCTCTAAATGGACAGAACATAAACATTCTAGTCACCTACTTGCAGATATCCCTGTATGTCTGGATTGCTGTATCCATATAATGCGCAGGGTATGGCCTAGGCGCTCCTGGCTGAAGGAAAGCTGACACTGCTGCCATTTCCTAAAGAAAAAGATATTTATACTATTTCAAAAAGAGGAATATTCTTATAGTTTAGCATTTGGAAAGCTAAAAATTGGACTGAAGTTTGCTGGGGCTTTTTATGTATGATATAGAAATTTCATGGATTAATGCAGGCTTGAAAAATATATGCTTTTCGTTTTTCACTTCTACAGTCAAATACCAAAGTCTGTCATTCAGAATTTAAATGAGATTTTCAAGAAGACCTGAGAAGCATTTTGAATTATGGTGTATATATACAACTACCAAGTACACCTAGCTTAAGATTCTGCTACCACTTCCTCTCTGTTCTTCCCTATTCCTCAATGAGGAAACAGACCAATGATAAGACCATATAGAGCAAGACAAAATAAAGCACATCTCTTTCTAATTACTGGCATCAGAACAGGCAAAGAGAGCTCTCAACAACTTGAACTATATATATTTTCAGCTATTTACACACTCTAATGTATATCCTATACCATATAAAAGGCACAAAGACCTTATTTCTTAGACTTAAATTACTGTCAGTTTTCTAGATCTTTGTATGTCATTTTTAAAAGCCAATCTATTGTCAATGTGTATGCTTTCAGTTAATAATGCAAAAAATATACAATAGTCCTAATGAATTTAGAAATGATGATCCAAATATGGGTTTTGGCTTTCTTAGTAAAATATCCCATGTCCTTTTACAGACCAAGTGTTAATAAAAACTAGAAATAAATGAAACCTTCATAAATTGGGAAGGAAAACTGTTAATGCCAACACTTTTAGGATGAACATATGTATTTATCTGCAACTTTTAAAATAGAAAAAAATACAAATAATTACCTAAAAACCAGAGAATAACTAAAACCTTAAACGTGACAGACTATAGGTTTCATGACAATATAAAATGTATCTGTTACAGAATGTCTGTCCATCCTCAGTACCCAGCAGTGTTTGCTCCAAAATTTACTGAAAAAACTGAATGAAAATACATTATATCCAGGGGCACCTGGGTGGCTCAGTCAATTAGGTTAAGTGTCTGACTCTTGATTTTAGCTCAGGTCATGATCTCGGTTTATGAGTTTGAGCCCCACGTAGGGCTTTGCACTAACAGTGCAGAGCCTGCTTGGGATTCTCCCTCTTCTTTCTCTGCCCCTCCCCTGTTCTCTCTCTTTCTCTGTCTCTCTCTGTCTCTCTCTCTCTCCCTCCCTCTCTCTCTCTAAATATAAACTTAAAGAAAAAGCATTATACCCATGTGACAAAGTACACTACAGCTCTGAAACATGGTTTCTTAACTACTTTATATTTTAACTAATGTAATGAATACACATATGCTTCTATATTATACAAAAAAGCAAATATGCATTGAACATACGGTATACTATATTGTACAAAATACCCATTTACTACATACAAACAATATATATTACATATATTAAAGGGTACTAAGAAAAAATCCTGTGAGAAAAATATGCCCCCAAATTCTAAGTTATTTTCTAATTCTGCAAGTATTAAATCAATATACATTCAAACAAAACCGACATAATTTTTACAGATCTGGTGAGAACATTCAGAATGATCACCCCCAGCTATTATTATCAAACCATTAAATAATTTCTTATAGTCATCAATAACAGATCAATACTTTTTACAAAAATTTTCATCAAGAACCACAGTGATCTACTTACCCTTCAGTTAGTTAAGGTAGTTATATAACTGAACTACAAAAAAACAGTATTAAGAATTCCTATTACTGGTTTTGCTATGATACTTAATTTTAAAGATAGCATAACTAAATACCTTCTACAATTTTCAGCTAAAAAGGCAAGCAATATAGTCTGTCCTACTACAACATATTTTGACCTTATCAATTAGCTAAATATGTGAATGGTAAATAGGAAAGTGGTATCAACACAAGTAAAATTTGTATTCATTTATAAACAATTTTTCTTGGGCAAGGGGATCAAAAATAGCAACTATAAAATTATAACCTTCAGCAGGAAAGGAACAAGCCCTAAGCTCAGCTGTTGCACAAGCAGGAGCTCCCTTTATCTGTATTTTACAGAAAACGAATGCCTGAGTTTTGGTGCTCACTGACTCTCTCTCTAGAGAAGTACATGCCCAGTGTAAATGCACAGTTCTTGGCTCAAGACAGCTTCACTTCGCTCCACGCTCCCCATCATGGCACCATAACAGATTAGGAGCTCTTCTTCTCCGCCTCTACTCCCAGCCAGTACTGATATACTGGTTCTGTGTGTGTGTGTGTTTTAATGCCTTTAAGTAACTTCTAGGCATGATGGAGCAGCCTCACTAGATTACATATATCATCTCTCAAGGTACAAATTTTGTGTTCTTGTTTGTACTTTGTTTTAAAAGATACATACATAGGTTTTAAGAAGACTTCCCGACCCTATTTTTCTCCATGGCCTATTATTTTTAGGACAGTTTTATAGATTACAAGGATTTTCAGGTATACATGTATTATGTTATAGCAGATATACCTTTATTTTCCATTGCTAAACTGTTTTTTCTCATACAGTTGCTATTAATACCACCACCTAAATGGCTTAAATACAGTATTTATCAGATTATAAATAAAAATGAAAAAGCTTACACACCATAAAACCACTGACATTTTTTTGCCATACCTTTATAAAAACCTACCTAAATACAAGCAATGAATTAGCAAGTACATAATGTAAAATTTTATCAATTCATAAATATATTTATGAAATAACATTAAGTATTTATTATTTCATATCCATATAGTCATCATTTTAGATGACTATAATAAAAGATTACAGAATGTCTGGCCAAGGACAATTCATGTAAGTTTTCAAACACTTCAATTTATAAAGATAGCGTATTTTAAGTTCCTGAACAAGGTTTTTAAAAGTTAGATGTTTTTCATTAAAAATATTACAGGAAGGGGCACCTGGGTGGATCAGTCAATTAAGCATCTGACTCATGATTTTGGCTCAGGTCATGATCAAACAGTTTGTGGAATTGAGCCTGTACTGTCAGCACAGAGCCTGGTTGGAATTCTCTCTCTCTCTCTCTCTCTCTCTCTCTCTCTCTCTCTCTCTCCCCCTCCCTCCCTCCCTCCCTCCCTCCCTCTCTCTCTCAAAATAAATAAATATTTTTTTCGCTCTCTCAGAAATAAAGAAACTTTAAAAATTTTTTTTTCTTGGGGCGCCTGGGTGGCGCAGTCGGTTAAGCGTCCGACTTCAGCCAGGTCACGATCTCGCGGTCCGTGAGTTCGAGCCCCGCGTCAGGCTCTGGGCTGATGGCTCAGAGCCTGGAGCCTGTTTCCGATTCTGTCTCCCTCTCTCTCTGCCCCTCGCCCGTTCATGCTCTGTCTCTCTCTGTCCCAAAAAAATAAATAAACGTTTAAAAAAAATTAAAAAAAAAAAATTTTTTTTTTCTTTTTTTTTAAAAGGGGCGCCTGGGTGGCTCTGTCGGTTAAGCGTCCAACTTTGGCTCAGGTCATGATCTCGCAGTTTGCTAATTCGAGCCCTGTGTCAGGCTCTGTGCTGACAGCTCAGAGCCTGGAGCCTGCTTTGGATTCTGTTGTCTCCCTCTCTCTGCTCCTCTCCCGCTCATGCTCGCACTCTCTCTCTCTCTCTCAGAAATAAAGAAACTTAAAAAAAAAATTTTTTTTTTAACATTACAGGGGCACCTGGGTAGCTCAGTCGGTTTTGCATCCAACTTCACTCAGGTCATGATCTCAGAGTTCATGAATTTGAGCCCCACATCAGGCTCTCTGCTGTCAATGCAGAGCCCGCTGCAGATCCTCTGTCCCTCTCTCTCTCTGCACCTCCCTGCTCATGCTCTCTCTCTCAAAAGTAAACACTTAAAATTACAGAAGTGAAAAGGAAAAGTAATATAATTTTGCAATTTTAGCTTTACATTTTTAAGTTGCCTATTTTAGTTTTATACACACATAATATTAAAATAAATGCAAAATAAGTGGCAATTACTAACAAGCACCTACATGATAATTCCCAATGAAATATTTATTCTCATACTTTTTTGTTCTTCGCACTTTGTTTACAAGCTTACATACTCTTTTTTAATTTTTTTTCAACGTTTATTTATTTTTGGGACAGAGAGAGACAGAGCATGAACGGGGGAGGGGCAGAGAGAGAGGGAGACACAGAATCGGAAACAGGCTCCAGGCTCCGAGCCATCAGCCCAGAGACTGACGCGGGGCTCGAACTCACGGACCGTGAGATCGTGACCTGGCTGAAGTCGGACGCTTAACCAACTGCGCCACCCCAAGCTTACATACTCTTAAAGTGATTATGTAGAATGCAACAGTGCTGATTTTACTCTTTTCTACACACAGAAAGCAAATTACGCATATACATATGACAACTTTAAAAGAACATGAAAATGTTATAAGGCAACAAGTATATTAAATTCTCTCTGGGGATGCCTGGGTGGCTCAGTCAGTTAAGCATCCGACTCTGGGTTTCGGCTCAGGTCATGATCTCGCAATTTGTGGGTTTCAGCCCCGCATCTGGTTCTGCACTGACAGCCTGCTTGGGATTCTCTCTCTCTCTGCCCCTCCCCTGCTCATGCTCACTCTCTCTCCCTTTCAAAATAAATTTCTGACACACCAAGGTTTACATATCAATTATAAAAATTAACATAGCTGATGCTTACTGACAGCTTATAACATACAAGGGAGTATGCTAGGCACATCACATGCCCTTATACCTCTTCATCCAACCCTATGCCGTAAGGGTTCACACTGTACAGGCGAAAAAACTGAGGCTTAGAGATGTTCAATACATGCCTAAGATGACAGTTTGTCTCACACCAAAGTACATGTTCTTAACCAATATATAGTCTTACATCAGAAAAAAACATTTAAGCAATTTTAAAATATTTTTCAGTAGCTCTAAAAGCATCTGCTAAAAAAAATTACTCAATATAATAACAGAAACTCAAATTAAATTTTGAAAGCATACACAAAAATTAGAAGGTACTAGACAAAGCTAAGACATCAACCATTATATCTGACCACGTTTAAACCAGTTTGAGGAAAATCCATCAATTCAGCATAAACTAATTCAAAACCCATAAAGCATTATGTCCTCTTTGAGTATAACTTTATCTCTAGGTATTTTGTTTTCCATTTCATAAAGAGATTTCTAAATCATTTATGACAATAGAAATAAGAAATTATAATATTACAGAATACCAACCAATGCACCAGCTGCATAAAGCATTGCTTGATCATTAAGAAAATCTTTCTTTGCAGTATGATAGCAACTATAAGCCAAATCATAATGCTGCACCAAAAAGCATAAGTCAGCCATTTTTCGGATTTGAAGCTCTGGTGCTTCCGGCGGATACCTATAAATATAAAATGAATTAAGAAAGAAATTTATAATTTATAACCCCTGAACCATCAAATATTACAAAATGTCTAACAAGCTAGACAACTGAGTCTAAAATATTAGGAAAACTAATCTGATTCAACAAGAATTCTGTCTCCAGTGGGAGACTGTCATTTCTCAAAGACATTTGGAAACATTTGTATTTATATAATTTATAGCCCTATACTGAGAACTTCTCAACAAGAGGCAAGAAATTTTTCCATGGTCAAATTATTAGGCAAATGGTCAATTCTAGGTAACTCACTATACATACAACCACAAAAAAACACAAAAACCCAAAATGAACTTTATTTTCCCTTGAAACAAAATTTTCTAAATATATGCCATGGCTCAGAACCACTAGACCACAATATTTTATTTAGATGAGTTATTAATGAATATTTGTTCTAATTCCATCTTTTTACAAATAGGGAAAGAAACCCAAAGTAAGGGACTTTCTCCATTGATATTTATTTTTAGATACCCAATTCCCTAATGGTTTAAAAACATTTTTTAATATAATTAACTTATAGTCACTGTTCTTATCTACTGAAGTTTTAACAAATATGAAACTAAAAAACTAAAGAGAAAATGTTTTGCAGGACATCACACAGTCACACACCAATCAGAGTTAAACAGAAGAAAAACAAAAACAATAATATTTTACTCACAGCAATCCAGATGTATTTTTCAGCTCATTAATGCTTTTTTCTGGAACTTTACTGCCACTAAACCATTTTTTAGTTGCAGAAAATAGAGATCGACTTAAACCTTTTCTTGATATTAGCTACCAAAAAAAGAGTATACATTACAAATATGAGATTTAGTATTTTACTTTTACATACAATATATTCTAAATAACTAAAAAGCTTTAATAGTGAGCAAATATTCATTTTAACAACACTGATTTAAAGAAAATTGTCCAATATGCTGGCAAAATCCCTAATGTAAATAAGTATCTTCTAGGATTTAAGAGAATTTCATCACTGACAGTGATGCCAATAAATACTAGCATTAGTCTATCTTAAAAAAAAAAAAAAAAACAACTTCAAGTACTTTAAATAACTTATACTACTATATTCCCAAATTTACTCTTTACTGAAAATTTAAAAATACTAATCTGAACAATTAAATCTTACCTGATCATTTAATTGCCGAATTGTTTTCTCTATATGTGGCAAAAGGCCCCGAAAAGTGAACTCTTGTATAAACTGTCGAATTCTATCATGATCAGTAAGGGTTAAACATGCACCATGAATAATTCCAGTATTTGCTTTCTTTGTTTCATGTAATGATGAAGCAGATTTTACATGATCTGGGCCATCAATGCTGTTAGAAGCGTCACTGGATGAGTCCAACTGAAGTGGGTGAGCTCTAAAGTTATTTGGTAAGCCATCTACTGAAAAACAGATCTTTCTTTTACTTTCAGAATGCAACAGAAAATTGATATTACTACCATACTGCTAAAGAAAAAAAAAAAAGAATGTTGGAACCCTTCATCTTTCTGTGTATCTCAGAAGTCTAAGATACAATAACATTAACATTTTCCCTCCTAAAACTACAGGACTTGGGTTAATATTTGTTACATGTAATAGCAATTTAAAGATTTTAAATAGGGGAGCCTGGGTGGCCCAGTCAGTTAAGCATCCAATTCTTGATTTCGACTCAGGGCGTGATCTCAGGGTTTGGACAGCACAGAGCCTGCTTGGGATTCTCTCCCACCTCTCTCTCTGTGCCTCCCTCTCCCCACCCCTGGCTGGCATGTGAATGAATATGCTCTTTCTCTCAAACTTAAAAAAAATTAGATTCATATAAATAAATGAAGAAAATTACAGTGTTAAAATAATATAACGAATAAATTTAAATAACACAACTAAGCAATAACAAAAATTTTAACCAAACAATTTTAGAGGGGCGCCTGGGTAGCTCAGTCTGTTGAACATCTGACTTCGGCTCAGGTCATGATCTCAAGGTTTGTAAGTTTGAGTCCCGTGTCAAGCTCTGTGCAGACAGCTAAGAGCCTAGAGCCTACTTTGGATTCTGTGTCTCCCTCTCTCTCCACCCTCCTCTGCTCGTGCACTCTCTCTCTCAAAATTAAACATTAAAAAATTTAAAAAACATTTGTAGAACTATCACTATCAAAAACTGTAATTTAGGGGCGCCTGGGTGGCTCAGTAGGTTAAGCGTCCGACTTCAGCTCAGGTCATGATCTCGCAGTCCGTGAGTTCGAGCCCCGCATCAAGCTCTGTGCTGACCGCTCAGAGCCTGGAGCCTGTTTCGGATTCTGTGTCTCCCTCTCACTCTGACCCTCCTCCATTCATGCTCTGTCTCTCTCTGTCTCAAAAATAAATAAACGTTAAAAAAAAAATTAAAAAAACAACAACTGTAATTTAAAATACAGAAATAAAGCTCTCAAAATCATGTCAACTTTGGTAATAATTAATGCTGCACACAGTACCTTCCCCCTTGCCTCCTAAAAAATTTTTAAAAGAAATAGTATATATTACTCTCAGTAAACAAATTTTTAAATGTCAAAAAACGTCAAACTCAAATGACTCAAAAAACTCTTCAAAGGAGAAGCCCATTTTATTTTTATTATGAAAATTTCCCCCATCTTTTATCTATGAAGATTAGCATGCTTTGACAACAGTGCAGATTTTCAACTAAAAGAGAAACTTAGAGAAAGTATATCAAGACCTTTGACTTCATTATCTAATCCATCCAATGAAAGCAAGTTACTATCAGAATTCTTATTTGAAGTTATAGTACAAGGGCCATCTTCATATGATTCCTATCAAAATAAAATAAAAAAGCATTAGCAGTTAGTTAATTAATCATGTTTAAGATATCACCAAATCCATCAACAACTGTGGTTTTTCTGCTGACTATATGCCTCATTTATTTGTTTTAGCAAGACACTTTCTTTTTAGTCCTCCAAATTCTTAATTTCTTTCATATATTTTATCATTCTAATCCACACCTACTATATTCCTAAACGCCCTTTCACGTTCAATCTACTATCCTAATTCTTCTGAATTCAAATGATCTCTACCTCAGTTTACCTGTTTATATGTAATAAGTACATGAATACCTGCAGAGTTGTCTGAAGTAAGAAATAAATGCCAAGAGAGAAGGACTACTAGAGTCAGGCAGGGGAAAATAAGAGGATGGTATGAAATCTCCTGGGTTATGGACATGTGTTAACAGGTTGGAGTAAATTCTGAATATATCACAGTGCATTAGAAATATATCCAATGCAATGTTTATTTGTACAAAGGCACTGGTTTCTAGTCACAAAACAAACTTAAAATAAAAATACCCAGACTAATTTGAGGTATTATTCTGAGTGTCATGCTTTGAGGGAAATTACAAACTAGTACTTAATAAGATAAAAGCGATCAGGACAAGAAACTGCCACTCAAGAAAGAGTTGAAAAAAGTGGTTATATTTAGCCTGGTAAATACAGAAGGGGACACAAAAACTATCCTTCTACATTTTGAAAGGTGACTTAATGAAAAACTGGTCCCAAAGGACCAAGGAGTATAAGCTAAGGGAGATAATTTTTGGTTGATCCTCCAGCTGTTCAGACATGAAGAGAGTACTAGATGAGGTTATTCATAGGTAAAGGAAATTAAAACAGATTAGGGGTTAGGTTTGATAAGCTTTAAAACTATCCTTCAGGAGTGCCTGGATGACTCAATCTGTTAAGCGTCCGGCTATTGATTTTGGTTCAGGTCAAAATCTCACAGTCATGGGATTGAGCCCTGCATCAGGCTCCATGTAGAACCTGCTTGAGAGTGTCTCTCTCTCTCTCTCTCTCTCTTGCTCTCTGCCCCTCTCCCCTGCTTGCTCTTTCAAAATAAAAAATAAAAACAATAATAAAAAATAAAAAAGCTATCCTCCAATCCTGGCATCTAGCTATAGAATTTCTGATACCTCTGTCTTCTTTAAAAGTTCTCAAACTGGTCAATTTGACTTATGTTTCCCTTCCTTAGAATGACTGGACTCTAAATTCCATTTTTGGGGGGGCGCCTGGGTGGCTCACTTAGTTAAACATCTGACTCTTAATTTCAGCTCAGGTCATGATGTCACAGTTTGTAAGATTCAGCCCTACATCGGGCTCTGCACTGACAGTATGGAGCCTGCTTGGGATTCTCTCTCTCCCTCTCTCTCTCACTGCCCGTCCCCTGCTTGCTCACACACCCTTTCTCAAATAAACACTAAAAATAATAATAAATTCCATTTTTCAATATTGTCCCTATTCTGAGCGTGGCCCTGAAAGACCATTTTTTTAAATAAAACTCCTTCATATGCAACTGGTTTTTCTTTTTTCTCACTTTTTCCCAGCATTTTCTTAAAGTGAGTAAACATCAGTATAACACTATATTTGGATCAAAAATTCCATATATTAGATAGAAAAATAAGGCAAACAGATTATTAAACAATATTTATACTAAGACATCAAAAATCACAAACTTTATAATTGTTATTTTAAAAAGAATATCATAGAGTACCCAATGTAATTCAAATGTACAGAACACAACTATATTTTCATTTACTTACAAAATCCCCCTTCTACACACACACACAGAAAAGTCAACTCCTGATTATCTGAACTAAACATGGGAACTTCATATTTGACTACTACCAAGTGGCATACAATTCTATCTTAGAAGTTCAACAGACCATGAAACCTTATACCTACCCACTTCAACTAATAGGCAATTAACATTAGACTAGGACTCTAGATTAAGAAAGGAGAAAATTAGGAAGAAATAACACTTCCTGAAAATTCAGAAGGAAAGGAAATCAAAGGAAAGTTAGGGAAAAAAGCCCACCCACCTAAAAAGTATGAGCTCCAAAAGGTGGCCATAAGAACAGCATGTTGAAAATGAAGGAAGGCAACCCCAGAGCATGTGGATAATAAAGAATTGACTGTAAGCATTCATAAGGAATTATATGTACAAGTAAAAACTTCTATTCTCTACATGTCTAGCCAATCTCATTCAATTCTTATGTAATTCACTTTTCATTTTTTTAAGAAAAGATCAATTAATACGGATATTATATACCTGAATGGAATACATACAAGGGATTATGTGTTAGTTAAAAACAGTTTTAAACCACTGAATTAAGAGCTCACATGCTGATAGATCAGAACTAGCTAGATTCCACAAAATAAATAAACAATTCTACTAGTTAAACGAAGACTTAAAAAATTCTACAGTGATGCCATTATGTCATAAAACTGAAATACAGCTTTTGTGGTTTGCTTCATGGTTGTTTTTTACATATACCTGGTTTTGAATACTATTTTTCTGAAGATACTGACTCCAAGGATCTGGTATCTGTTCATCTGATGCTCGATTAGATGTTCGAGAATTAATTTTAAGTAAATAGCAACCCTGAGTTCCATATTTCTGTTTCATTTCTTCATAAATTGATTCAGCTCTAAAATAAAAAATGGAAAAAAGTTTGTAGTAAATGGAGAGCATACCTTAGGCAATAACAGATATTAAAATAATGCAAAAATAATCCCCAAAAAAGGCAGGACAGAAAAGCAGATATAAAATAGTAAAAAAATTAAAACAAAGATCATGACCCTAACTGAAATTTAGCTAGCTTGGATATCACCTTAAAGCAGAGTTAACAAAATGTGCTTCAACGGTCAAAGAGACCATTCTGGTGGTCAAACTAGTTGAACTACAGTAAACAAAACCAGCAGACCACCTCCAAGCCTTCCATTTACTAATGTGCACTGTAAATTTCCAAAAAATGGCTTCAAACTTCTAGATCAAGAACTCTTTCAACTGTAAGTACCAGGCTTTAGGGAAGAACCTTTCGGAAATTCCATCTGAGAAAACAAACATTTATCAAAAAACGTAAGCGCCGAAACAGAAAAGTATAGCACCCCAAAATTTACAAAACATCTTTCACTGCTACAGTTTATCCTTCCCTTAGCTGTCTTCAAAGGGACACAGTTCAAAGACAGAAAAGGAAAGAAAACTCAAGAAGAGCAGCTGACTTATTTATTACATAAAATCCACCCTTTTTTCTTGCAAAATTTATAATAGCTGAATCCATGAGTTACATCTTAGATGCAATAAAAAGTAGTTTTATTGCCATAGTTTAAGTTAACTAAGCTATGCTAGCTGGTAGTGATAACACAGCCTAGGAAGCAAACAGCATATTCTGATGAAAACTGAAATTTTAGTACATAGGACTAATCTAATTTAAATGGTATCTTTTTAAGTCAATCAGCCATCTGGGGGGGTGGGGGGGGGAAGAGAAAATTTTGTATTATATTTAAATGCAAAAGACAATACTATACAAGTAACATGCCTGCCAGACTACCGAATCATATTTACACACTATAAAATTAAGGCTGGATTAATAAAAGTTATAAATGTATACAAGCAGATACAAGTATATGTATGTGTATATACACTCAAGTACAATAAAATAAACTGCTCACTTTACCAGTGATACTGCTAAAGATATGAACCACTGATCTAATACCTGAATTACCACTTAAATATCCTAGTTACAACCCTTCAATATGAAAGATACATATCATATTCTATAGATAGAAACTAATTTTAATAGCGAGTTCAAATTATTTCTATTTACATAGTATACTTCATCCACAGGCTACAGCCTGTTTATGATTTCAGAAAAAATCCTAAATATTAATTATTCTTCAGAAAAGTTCTTTGGTTATAAAGGAAAATTTATGGGGTGCCTAGCTAGTTCAGTCAGTGGAGTATACGACTCTTGACATTGGGGTTGTAAGTTCAAGCCCTACGTTGGGTGTAGAGACTACTTAAAAATAAAATCTTTCAAATAAATTAATTAAAATAATAAATACGTAAAAGGAAAATTTATTTAAAAGGTAATGATATGTGCTCAAAACAATGGCAAGAAATAATTTTTTTTTTTTTCAACATTTATTTATTTTTGGGAGAGAGAGAGACAGAGCATGAACGGGGGAGGGGCAGAGAGAGAGGGAGACACAGAATTGGAAACAGGCTCCAGGCTCTGAGCCATCAGCCCAGAGCCCGACGCGGGGCTCGAACTCACGGAGCGCGAGATCGTGACCTGGCTGAAGTCGGACGCTTAACCGACTGCGCCACCCAGGCGCCCCAAGAAATGATTATTTGATTGTATATCCTAAATGGCACTGATTTATCAGACTGACAATTTTAAACAAAAAATTAATTTGATCCACATCCCAAATCAAAAGTCAAAATGAACTCCAAAATCATAAAAATAAAATTGCTTTTTATGTTATCTTATTTTTTAAGAACTTACTATATTTTTAAAGATAAGTTAATCATTTGTTCCAAAGATAAAAGGACTACGGCAAATCACTAATAATGAATATTAAAGGACATGTAAGAAATGTCTGGGGACACCTGGGTGGCTCAGTCACTAAGCATCTGACTTCAGCTCAAGTCATGATCTCATAGTTTCTGAGTTCAAGTCCCGCTTTGGGTGAGCTCGAGCACCACTTCAGGTGAGCATAAGGGGAGCACAAAACCCTGTTTCAAGGTGAGTTCAAGCCCCAGGTGAGGCCCACTTCTCTCTCTCTCTGCCCTTCGCTCACACTGTGCCCATTCTCAGAAGGAAAGACAGAAAGAAAGACAGACACAAAGGAAGGAAGGAAGGAAGGAAGGAAGGAAGGAAGGAAGGAAGGAAGACAGATGGACAGAAAGAGAGAAAGAGAAAGAGAGAAAGAGAGAAAGAAAGAAAGGAAGGAAGGAAGGAAGACAGATGGACAGAAAGAGAGAAAGAGAAAGAAAGAAAGAAAGAAAGAAAGAAAGAAAGAAAGAAAGAAAGAAAGAAAGGAAAGGAGAAGAGAAGAGAAAATAAAGAAATGTCTGCATGTTTTTGAGACTATGAAAACATCAAGGCTAAAAATACAAAGTGACAATAGGGTAAAGAGTGGAAACAGAAATGCCCTTAAAAAAAGTCAAGAAGTGAAAAGTTAAAAGGAAAACTGAGAAAAGAAAAAAAAATGAGGAAGTAAGAAATAACAGCTAAGACCTACAAGTGTAAAATGGCAGGCACTTTGGTACAAAGATTGTAGTAACAGATATATATTGAAAGCAAAGTTTGGATAAGCATATGAAATCTAACATAAAATAACTTAGCTGTTGAACATAACAAAGATATAGTTAAATGTTTTATTAGTATTTTTACTTTCTTAGATAAAAAAAATAAATCTAAAATTTAAATAAAACGTGCAAACTAATATCTAATCATATAACAGGGAAAAATTTTTAGTTAAAAAAATAAAGCTTACCTCTGTTCATCTCCTGCACTTACATCATGTAAAAGTACATAATATTTAAGTGTATTTGGTATAAACCACTTGGGGTAGGAATAGTCACTGTTGTGCTGAATTCGATGCTGTTCTTGTGATAACTTTGAAAACTGTTCCACAGGTTCAGCTTCACTAGATGATGCTACCAACATACCTTGTAAACCATATTAAGGTAATTATCACTTATCACTAAATGATACATATTATCCTATTAAAATAAACTTTGAGGAAATTTTCTAAGCTAAAAAATCTGATTTCATAGATTTTCACTGCAAACACAAAATAATTTCTCCAGCATTTCCAAATAACTCAAGGTTTTAAATCTCAAATACTTTTTTTGACGGTCATTTACATATATAAGGAAATCCATGAACATAAAAATGGACAATATCAAAGTTACACATCAGCACAATGAACAATTCTGCTGAATCTTGCTCCTCTCCATTCCATCTCACAGCGGTTTCATACTCTATCCTACCTCTTAACTTTCTCTGCAACCTCATTAAGAAAACTAAAAAGTCATAAGCATCAAAAGAGGTTAACAGCTATAAAACAGGTTACTAAAATAATGGAAAACTGCTTTTATATATGAGATCTTGCATAAGAAACTAATCTTGAGGCAATCAGCAAAAGCAGTTAACAATGACAGTTCACATTTACTCTTTGGTTCAGAAACTTACTAAACATGAAATATTTGAGCTGGAGAAAAAAGAAAAACAGTAAGTAAGCCATCAGTATTCTTACTCTGTAATAAAAATTAATTTATTAAAACCAGTCTTGTCGAGGATGTCATTTAACAAAAACAGTTACAAAAACTTGAAGCATCATCAATGAAAAATAATTTTTCTATTCTCCCATGTCCTCTCAAAAAATGTGCCTTCATAGGGGACACCTGGGTAGCTCAGTTGGTTAAGGGTCTGACTTCAGCTCAGGTCATGACCTCGCAGTCTGTGAGTTTGAGCCCCGCGTTGGGCTCTGTGCTGACAGCTCAGAGCCTGGAGCCTGCTTCGGATTCTGTGTCTCCCCCTCTCTCTGCCCTTCCCACGTTCATGCTCTGTCTCTCAATAATAAATAAACGTTAAAATATTAAAAAAAAAAAAAAAAAAAGGAAAGGAAAGAAAACACAAAGGTCAGGCACCTGGGTGGCTCAGTCGGCTAAGTATCTAACTCTTGATTTCAGTTTGGGTCAAGATCTCACCGTCGTGAGATCAAGCCCTGCTTCGGGCTCTGCGCTAAGGGAGGAACCTGCTTAAGATTCTCTCCCTCCTTCTCCCTCTGCCCCTTCCCTACTTGTGTACTCGTGAGCCCTCTGTCAAAAAATAAAAATAAATTAAAGAAAAAAGAAAACACAAAGGTCAAAGGATACATGCTAAATAGTGGTTCAGAAATTCATGATCTGATGCTGGCATTGACTGAAGAAAGGTCTCTCTGTAAGACTCAAACCATGGAGTGGTAGCTAAAATAAACAAGATATACAACAGTTAAAATTCCTTAACAGAATCAATTTACAACAAAAAAAATGTCAAGTCCATACCCCTAAAAGGTGTGAAAGATTCCCAACAGTAAATAAGCATTTTTCACTTGTACTTAAACATATAAACAAGCATTTTCTACCTCTGCTTTAAAATTAGTGTCTGTGCCATACATACAAATATATTCACATATAGGAATATACATTTGCAAAAATAAAACTGACTTATTCCTAAACCTACACAATGATCCACAACCTACTTACCTATTAATCCTTTAAATATTACCTACATGAGTAAAAAGATTCTGAAACTAAAGTTTTGTGCCCCTCTCCTCTTCATAAACATCATTTCAAAACAATGGTTTCTTAACCAACAGTGATTTTGACCTCCAGGAAATATTTGGCAATGTCTGGAGATACTTTGGGTTGTCACACTAGGGATGGGGTTGTGTGCTACTGACTTCTAGGCAAATACGTCCAGAACAGTGCAAAACATCCTACAATGAACAGAAGACAGCTCCCCACAAAAAAGAATTATGTGGCTCAGAATGTCAATAGTGGTAAGGTTGACAACATCTACTTTATAATTTGATTACTTGAGTATGACAATAACAAAACTTCTTTAAATGAAATTTCAAAGTATATTTACCTTGTAATCAAATATAAGGAGGTGTGTTTTCACATTTTTATAAATGTATATAATGTAATTCTTAAAATGTCAAACCTCTCTTGCTCCATGCTAAGCATTTTACAACTACTCTTTATTTGTTTTTAAACTAACTTACAATTAAGTCATTAGGTCATTTCACACGGTTTAAACAGATTATATAAATCACAGTTTTACTAAAGGACATTCTATTCCTAGCTATTTATGCCGACTACCAAACCTTTCACCTCAATCACTGAGAAACCTAATATACTTTGTTCACATTATAATACTACATTAACCAACTGGAAGGTAAAGGGGAAAAAAAACCATTCAATCTTGGCCAAATAGTAGTATCTAACCTGGTGCCATATATAAACATATAAAATTTTAATTCCAACAAAAACCTTATGAGAATAACCCATATATTGTTTAGGAGGGCTATCGATGTAACAATTTCATGTTCATTGCTATGAGAGAAAAAGCTTTCTTAGAAATACCATAATCTATATGAAAAGTGACAAAAATTGGAGAATAAATGACAATACTAGCCAATGTTATAACCCATTTTCTTTCTAACCAACCAATAACCTATATCTTCCCCCAAAATCAGTCAAAATTAGTCTAGCTATAAAATTAATATGTATTTTCACTCAGCACCAAGGACAAGAAAATAAAATAAAAGATAATGAAAATTTGGTTAAATAGGAAGGAATCTTCAGACATGGGGAAATGATGTTCTGTATCTACCAAACTACTTTAATAGACTGTTAAAAAACAAACAGACATAAAACAGCCTCCCCCGCCCCCCCATTTTACAGATAGTCAGACATCAGACTTGAGCATCTTTCTCTGGAGAAATGAAATGGCCCCAAATAAAAGAACCATAAGTATTGGGCAACTCTAAAGCCTATTCACAGCCTCACCACCCAGTACAGAAGTCCACTAGATAACAAGAGTTTATTATGCCCAGCAGGGCGTTTAATTCTCAGTTTGAAATAGAAAATAATGCCACAGGCTCAGCAGATATGTGAGAAAAGTTTCCAATGTGAAAAAGTGACCAAAACAAACTGAAAAAAATAATACAAATGAGAGGAAAACACAGGATAAAAGAAAACTTAAATACTAAAAGAAGCCAACAACAATTTATTAATTTCCTGAATTAAAATACCACAACATGACACAAGAACTGCCCAGTACAAATAGGAAAACAGAGAGCAAGGCAAAGTTAAAAAAAAAAAAAAAAAACCACATACACACACAATAAACGTTAAAATTTCAACGGAAGGTTAGGAAAATAAAGTCAGAGATAAAGATATCACCCAGAAAGTAAAACAAAAAGACACAGAGCTGTAAATGAACAATATTTATAAAAAAAGGAAAGAACACTAAAGGAGCAACTGAGAAGTTCTACATCCAATTAACAAGTAGTTCCAGAAAGAACAGGGAAAAACAATGAGGAAGAAATTAACCAAGAAACAGTATAAAAAAATTTGTCAAGTTTAAGAGTATGTATGCCCAGGGTACCTGGGTGGCTCAGTCGGTTGGGCGGCCAACTTTGGCTCAGGTCATGATCTCACTGCTGGTTCGAGCCCCGCCCGCATAGGGCTGCGCTGACAGCTCGGAACCTGGACCCTGCTTCGGATTCTGTGTCTCCCTCTCTCTCTCCACCCTCCCCTGCTCATGCTCTGTTTCTCTCTCTCTCTCTCTCAAAAATAATAAATCATTAAAAAAATTTTTTTTAACAAAAGAGTATGTATGCCCAAATTATCAAAAGGGGCTGCTGATACGAGTGAAAAAAAAAAGTTAAATTAGGCCCAAAATGAAACTTCAAAACAGAGATAAAGAGGCTCTAAAAGCTTCTGAAGGCTGGAGGGAATGAGGGGATAGGTATCCTAATGTCATCCAGCTTCTTTACAGCAATACCAGAAACTGAAAGTGGAATAAATCTGAAGGAAATTATTTCCAACAATATATATAGCCAAACTATCAAATATAAATGCTAAAAGCATTTTCAGACATTAATTGGCTCAAAAACTTTACCTTCCAAGTGACCTTTCTCAGGAAGCTACTGGAGATGTCCTTCACCAAATTAAGAAAATATACCAAAAAAGATAAAACTGAGAGTCTACGGAGAAGAGAAAGGAAGGAAATCCCCAGGCTGACAGTTGTGGAACAGACCTTGAAAAGTAACTAGTCCAAGGTGCAGCAGAACAGTGTTTCACAACTTTTATTTTGTAATCTCCCCTATGAGCCTTTTAGACGTTTCTAATTAGTCTTCACAGATATATACATGTACCGTGCACCTATTTATGTACCATGGTCCTCTGGAGAGTCACAAACCATTGTAATATCTAGGATTTTTGCACCACTGAGAACCAAATTTTCTCCCCCACTGACAGATGATATCATTCCTCACTAAGAATGCAGAGAGAAAACTTCAGGAAGGAGATCCTGATAAACAGATTATCTGATAAATTAATGTCAATCATGAAATCTTATCAAGAGGCTACTGGAAGTTTAAAAGACTAGGAAGAGATACAAAGAACTCTAAGCAAGTTTGCTTTTCAAAAAGGCAATTGGGGGAGCGCCTCCTAGGTGGCTCAGTTATGCATCCAACCTCGGCTCAGGTCATGATCTTGCAGTCTGTGAGTTCGAGCCCCGCGTTGGGCTCTTTGCTGACAGCTCAGAGCCTGGAGCCTGCTTCGGATTCTGTGTCTCCCTCTCTCTCTGCTCCTCCCCGCTCATGCTCTGTCTCTCTCTCTCAAAAATAAAATAAACATTAAAAACAATCTTTTTAATAAAAAATTAAAAAATAAGCTCTTACAAAAAATTAAATATTTACTCATATATTAAAAAAATGTCTTCAACTTAACACCAAGCAGGATAAAAAGTAAAATAAACTTAATTCTTTTCATTTTAGTATCACTTATGTCACAAAAGATATATTGCTTTTTATCTACTGCTAGTTCTTTCATTCAAGATTTATCATGCATAAGTTTTAGGCATTACTTTAAGTACTGGAAAGAAAATAAAGAGCCAAAGTTCCTGTCCTCATGGAGCCTTCTATTAACTTTACAATTAGAACTATAAAAACACTTTCATTATAACAAAATAAAATGAAATGATGTAATTCATAGTTGGCTGTCTACTTGACTATAATCTCTGTAAAAGCAAGGATTGGTTTTTTACAATACTGTATTCCCAGGCTCTAGCACCCAGTAGGCATTTATGATTTCCAAGACACAGAATTACTTTTTCTAACAAAAGAAAATTTCATTTAAATTGTAGTAATAAAACTTACTACATACCACTGATGTTGAGGTCATAATCTCCTGCTGTAATCACATTAGCTACTAATCCTTCCGCAGGCTGACTGCCAGAAACAACATCATTCAAAAGCTTCCGAATGGCTCCGGGTTGAGGTGGTTGGGTGATAATGTTGCTTACTGCTATCTTCAGATTTTTGATTATGTGAAGTTGATTATTAGGATCTCTCATATGAACTTAAAAAAAAAAAAGGAAAAAAACTTGAAATTAATCCTACACAATAACAATCCAACAATAAACAATTGGGTTAATAGTTTACAAAAAGAATGCACAAATCAAAAACCAGGAATTCCAAGTGGAAGTCTTCCAGAAGTACAACACAACTGACTTACTTATATACCAAGAGGGCTAGGTAGAGTCTAACCTTCTCCCTCAATGCTACTACTCACAACTTTGCTATTTGTAGGTCCTTTCCTTCCCCCTATTTTCTGGAGTTGCCAGGAACCAATCCCCATCTATATCAAATCCCTAATTCTCACTCACACTAAGGGCAATCCCCAGGCAGTGTGACCTATGAGATCTGTAGTATCAATGCTGAAAATAGTAAAGGGGAAGAAAGGGGAATTAAGTGCTGCATGTGGGTTTCCTCTGCTTCTCCTAGTATACTGCCTGCATTCTCAGCCCTATTCTACCATCACAAAACTCAGTGCCCACCCCGGAGCAAGATGTTGATAGTAGTAAGGCTATGTTCTGGAACATAAGGTATATGAAAACTCTGTATTCTCTGCTCAACTTCACTATGAACCTAAAAAAGAAAGTCTGCTCTAAAAAAGAAAGTCTACTTTAAAAAAAAAAAACAAAAAGAAAATGCCCAGATCCCTTCCCCCACCCCAAAACCCTGACTCCACCCTGCTATAGGCCTTGCCAAGGCGACAGGATTTATAACCAGTGTTTCAGAACTTTAGGTCAGGGGATAGGTTTGCAGGGGACTGTAACAAGACGGTGTCCACAGTGCACAGCAGGAAATGTGAACGTATTCTTTTCACATAAATATAATCAAAGAAGATCATTAGTTTCCATAACAGTATTAAAAGCAGTCCATTATATTAAGGACTCAACTTTTTATTTTTTATTTATTTTTTTTTTAA